>NW_023304544.1:0-27770 GCF_011077185.1 Oxyura jamaicensis
GCCCGGGGGGGGGGGGGGGGGGGGGCACTGCGGCATCGCCCCCCCGCATCCCCATGGCACCGCAACCCCCAGTGCGCGGCCCCCCCGCCTCACTGCCCCCCCCATCCGGCTCCGGATTTTGGGGTCCCCCCTTTTGGCTGCGCCCCCCCCCCCCCCGCGACCCCAAAATAGCGGGGGCGGCCGTGCCCTGAGTCACATCGGAGCCGTGACCGTGAGCAGGGACCCGCGGGACCGGGTGGGCGGCAGCTGTGCCACGGGCACACGGACAGACACACAGACACAGCAGGGGAAGGGACGCGCCGTGGGGCTGTCACCCCGCGGTGGCCGTGCTGGGCGCCCCGCGGTGTCCCCACACCCCCCCTGTCCCCACCGCAGGTGCTGCGAGTGTGGGGCATCGCTGTCCCACCAGTACTACGAGAAGGATGGGCGGCTGTACTGCAAGAAGGACTACTGGGCGCGCTTCGGGGAGCTGTGCCACGGCTGTGCCGAGCAGATCACCAAGGGGCTCGTCATGGTAAGGGTGCGCGGGACACCGGGGGCGGCCCGCGGCGACCGTCGGCTGCGGTGACCCTCGCCCACGGCGCTCTCCGCGTGGGTCCTGGCAGCCGCTGGAGTTCCCCATTGCGCGGGGAGGAGGCCGGGGGTGGCACTCAAGGGTGCCGCGTGCTGACGTCGCCTGCCTGCAGGTGGCCGGGGAGCAGAAGTACCACCCTGAGTGCTTCAGCTGCCTCAACTGCCACACGTTCATCGGGGACGGGGACACTTATGCACTGGTGGAGCGCTCCAAGCTGTACTGGTAGGTAGCGGCCACAGCGGGCAGGGCTGGTGGGTCCCCGTATGTGTGTCGCGCCCATGCCCACCCCTCTCCTCTCGGCCCCGCAGCGGGCACTGCTATTACCAGATGGTGGTGACGCCGGTCATCGAGCAGATCCTGCCCGACTCGCCAGGGTCCCGCATCCCGCACACCGTCACCCTCGTCTCCATCCCTGCCTGCTCTGACGGCAAGCGTGGCTTCTCCGTCTCCATCGACCAGCACTGTGGCACCCAGGGCTGCGGCGCCGAGCACTCACGCACCGTCCGTGTCCGAGAGTGCGTAGCCCCGTCACTGCTGCGCCGTGTCAGCCCCTCGCTCCCGGGGGTCAGGTCCCTTCAGCTGGTGGGAGCCGCCCGCTGCTTTGCCCCTGGCAGGGCCTTGTTGGGGTGGGAGGGTGAAGGATAGAAGTGACTGTGTGGTCCCATCTGTGCAGGGTGGGGATAGTGGTGGCATGTCCCTGTCAGCTGGGGTGGCTTGTGGACACTGTGCCGGCATGTCCCCAGCCGTCAGGGTGGTGTGGGGTGGCGTGCTGGTGTTCACCCATCTGCCAGCAGGGATGTGGGTGCCATGTCAGCATGTCCCCATGTGCTCGGGGTGACTTGGGGATACCACATCAGTGTGTCCCCCTTGGGGTGACCTGTGGGTACCGTGTCAGCTTGTCCCCATGTGCTCAGGGTGACCTGTGGGCACCATGTCACAAGGGGTGACCGACAGGTCCACTCAGTGTCCCCAACAAGCAGGGGTGACCCGTGGGTGCATGCCTGCGTGTCCGCAGCCAGCAGGGACACAGCCATAGGGGCTGACCCCCTGCCGCACGCTGGCCCCACAGGGTGGACCCGGACTGCATCAGCCCTGACATGAAGAACTCCATCCACGTGGGTGACCGCATCCTGGAGATCAACGGCACGCCCATCGGCCACGTGCCGCTGGATGAGGTACGCTGCCCCCGTGCTCCCCAGCGTGGCCATCCCACAGGGAGCCCCCATGCCACCCCCATGTCCTCTGTGCCCCCAGATCGACCTGCTGATCCAGGAGACCAGCCGCCTGCTCCAGCTGACCATTGAGCATGACCCCCACGAGCCCCTGGCCCGCGAGTCGGCGCTGGCGTGCAGCCCCCTCCCCGACCTGCGCAGCCCCCTGCACTCCCCGGCCCCCACGCCCTGCGGGGAGCTTGGTGCCATGCGCCAGCGCACCGTCATGTAAGGCCACCGCGCGTCCCCATCCCACGCTCCATGCCCAGCCGTGCAAACACCAGGGTGACCCCGCGTCCGTCCGTCTGTCTGTCCCGCAGGAGGAGCTGCAGCACGGACAAGTCTCCAGGCTCCAGCTCGGTGGGCTCGCCCGCCTCCCAGCGCAAGGACATCAGCCGCTCCGAGTCGCTGCGCATCGTCTCCCGCGCCCACCGCATCTTCCGCCCCTCTGACCTGATCCATGGCGAGGTGCTGGGCAAGGGCTGCTTCGGCCAGGCCATCAAGGTGTGTCACCGAGGGGGGGACACCAGTGACACAGTGCCAGAGCCCCTGCTGGCTGTAGGCAGCCACCAGTGTCACGAGCATGGCAGTCTCAGCTCCCCTGGCCTCTGTGTGGGGGGGATGTGGGTGATGTGTCCTGCGGCTCAGTGCCTGCCCTCTGCCAGGTGACACACAGGGAGACGGGCGAGGTGATGGTCATGAAGGAGCTGATCCGCTTTGACGAGGAGACGCAGAGGACCTTCCTCAAAGAGGTGAGCGGCACGCAGCTCGCCGGGTGTGGGGACAAGGGATGGGGCTGTGCTTCCCCCTCCCAGTGTGGGGTGCAGCGGTGGTGCTGTGACAGGGCTGGGAGGGGGCATGGGGCAGGGGTGGCTGGGCAGCTCCATTTGATGGAGGGCAGTTAGCACAGGGTCTGCCTGGGGAACACTGGGGTGTCCCGCGGGGTGTGGTGTGCCTGACGGGTGCTGCGCCCCCCAGGTGAAGGTGATGCGCTGCCTGGAGCACCCCAACGTGCTGAAGTTCATCGGGGTGCTCTACAAGGAGAAGAGGCTCAACTTCATCACCGAGTACATCAAGGGGGGCACCTTGCGGGGCCTCATCAAGAGCATGGTGAGTGCCAGCGGGAGCGGGTCAGGGGGCAGCTCCACGCCCCCACCCCGTGGCAGGGCAGGACCCCTCCCCACTTCCCTCTTCCCGCAGGACAGCCACTACCCCTGGAGCCAGCGGGTCAGCTTCGCCAAGGACATCGCTGCTGGCATGGTGAGCAGCCCCAGGGGATGGTGCCGCTGGAGGGTTGGCTCCGTGGGATGGGTGCAGGTGGATGGTCGGGTGCTCTCCCCACCTGCCCTCATCCCATCCTTCCCCCAGGCCTACCTCCACTCCATGAACATCATCCACCGCGACCTCAACTCCCACAACTGCCTGGTGCGGGAGGTAAGGCTCACCCTGCCTGTGCCACCAGCCCGGCCGAAGGGCTCAGCCCCAGGGGGCCCCGTGGGGCTGGCCCCATGCCTCACCCCCCTCCCTCCACCTAGAACAAGAGTGTGGTGGTGGCTGATTTTGGGCTGGCGCGGCTCATGGTGGATGAGAAGAACCAGCCCGAGCATCTCAAGAACCTGAAGAAGCCGGACCGCAAGAAGCGCTACACGGTGGTGGGCAACCCGTACTGGATGGCCCCTGAGATGATCAACGGTGAGCGGTGTGGGGGCACGGGGACAGCTGGGGCTCGTCCCCAAGAAGGGGACACTTGGGGACAGACAGGACGTGCAGTGTGACCTGACCCATCCCTCCCTGCAGGGAGGAGCTATGATGAGAAGGTGGACATCTTCTCCTTCGGCATTGTCCTGTGCGAGGTGAGTGCTGCTGCCCCCGTGCTGTCCCCGGTGCCACCACGCTGTCCCCACTGGAGCCCATCTCTCCTCCCTCACTTCCTCCCCAGATCATCGGCCGGGTCAGCGCCGACCCCGACTACCTGCCCCGCACCACCGACTTCGGCCTCAACGTCCGGGGCTTCCTGGACCGCTACTGCCCCCCCGCCTCCCCCCCCAGCTTCTTCCCCATCGCCGTCTGCTGCTGCGACCTGGATCCTGAGAAGCGGTGAGTGCTGGTGCCCTGCGTCCCCTAGCTTGGGGATGTCGGGGTGCTTGTGTGGCCAGGGGGGCTGCTGGCACGGGGTGGTGCAACACGTGCCACATGTCCCTCTCTCCTCAGGCCGTCCTTTGGCAAGCTGGAGCAGTGGCTGGAAACCCTGCGCATGCACCTGGACATCCACCTGCCACTGAGCTCGCAGCTGGAGCAGCTCACCCGAGCCTTCTGGGAGACGCACCGGAGGGGCGAGGGGGGCCTTCCCCCCCACCCCGAGCTCCCCGACAGAGCCTCCCACCTGCACCCCGTCTAAGCTGCTGAGATGGGAGCCACAGCCAGCATCTCCTCTGGCCCGGGGCCGGCCCCGGAGCCACCCTCGTGTTCCCTGTGCTCACGCCCCGTCCCTGGGAGCTGGATCTCCCCGGGCAGCACAGCCTGCACGGCCCCCCATACATAGCCCCAGCCCCCCAGGAGCGAGGGGTGGGGGGGACATCCCCCCCCTCCGCTCACTTGGTGACCACACAGCCCCCCGCTTTGCACGCCCGGGGGCTCCCCTGTCCCACACCCGCGTCCTCGCGGAGGTGCCTTGGGTTTCCGTGAACTTGCACTGCAACACAGTAGGGGCGTCCCCGTTCCTCCGTGAGTGGTGGGGGGCACGGTCCCTGTCCCCCCCCACCTCCCCACCATCAGGCATCCTCACAGCGATGCCCCGGCTGTCCCCACTGACGCTGCTCCCGCCCCGTCCCCATGGGCACAGCGAGCGGTACCTGCGGTGTAGGGATGGGCGCGCAGCTCTCCCCACGTCCCCGCAGCGCTCCCCCTGTCCCCGCCGCCTGCGCTGTGCCGTGACCACCACATCCCCGGGGGGCCCTGGGCTGAGCCAGGTCTCGGTGCGCCCGTGGGCGTGGGGACGTCTCAATCCCCTTGAGGGCCAACACGAGGGGGCTGCTCCGTGCGGTGCTTTTCATGCTCTTTATTCAGGTTCATTTTCTGTAAGATATTTAAAGAGAAGAGTTTGTATTATTTTTTCATACGACGTAGTTTGCCATTTGTCACTGCCTCAGTTCTGCTTTACCGAAGGATGAAACTGTGAAGCCTCTCCGCGCACTTTGCCCGGGAAGTCAAACGCGACGTCCTCTCCGGAGGCGGGAAGGGAACTCAAACTGTGATGTACCCCGGCCCTCGGTCAATAAATCCTTCCCCGCTCGCTGCCCGGCCTGCTTGGGACTTGCTCGCTTGCACAGGGGCTGCCCCTGCAAGGGGGGGCCCTCTGCCTGCCCCCCAGGGCCCCTGAGCCGTGTTTCCCTGTCCCCCCGTGCCCCAGGGCTGGCCATATGCTGCCCCTGCTCTCTGCAGCGCCAAGCTCCACGTGCAGCGAGGTGGCCACGCACAGTCCAGCGCATGTGGCGGTGGCCCCTGTGTGTCCCTGCGTCCTCGCTGCCTTTCCAGCCCAGCTTTCAGTTGGCTTTGGCGTGTGTCCAGGGCAGTGACGGCTGCTTCCGTGTCGCTGCCTCAGCCACGCTCGGCTTCCCGGAGGCTTCTCCTTATCTGTGGGCACCAGCTGGAAAAACGTCCCCAAGGGCCACCATCATCAGCCCAGGGTGTGCCAGAACCGCCCGAGGGGACAAGGGCAGGCTGCAGCATGGGCACAGGGCCACGTCCTTCCTGGGGGAAGGAGAGGTGGTGGCATCTCCTCCTTGGGGATCTTCAAAAGCCACCTGGAGGTGGTCCTGGGCACCCTGCTATGGGTGGCCCTGCTGGAGCAAGGGCTGGACCAAATGCCCTGCCCAGCTCCCTGCCAACCTCAGCTATCCTGTGGCTGTGGGGTGCAGCCACCCTGGGACAGGTCCCCAGCTACATGGGCATCCCTGTCGTGGGAGGTTCTTGAGCCTTGGCTGGAGAAGACCTCAACCCCCAAGTTTTCTGTCTGCAAGCAGCATGGAGGCTGCTTGGATGGAGGGGATGGGGTGGTGACAACGGGGTGGCCCTAGGCAATGCTGCAGCCAGGTAATGAGACTGCACAGCCATAAGGAAAAGGGAATCAGATCCAGGCTGGATCCGTGTGGATCACAAGGAAAACCTCATGGTTTATTGCTCCAGTGCTGCCAAGAGTCAGGGCCTTCAGGGCCATGCCAGCAGCCTGTCCCCTCCACTGCGTCCCTGGCCACTCCTTCGCTGAAGAAGCACCTGGGGGACTTGGGGGGGAGATGGTGGCTGCATCCCATGGAGCAGCCTGAGGGCACCCCCAGCCAGGTCCTGCATCACCTCCATGCCCCTGGTCACCCTGGTGAAGGAACAGGAGCACCCGGTGCCCTTGGTGACATCACTCTGCACCGCTTCTGCACTTGGGGCACAGGACACCATCGCCGCGGGCAGCCGGGCTCGTGCGTGCCCTGCTCCCTGGGGACTGATTTCAGCCAAACCGCGGCCGTGCCCCACGCAGCACCATGGCCCAAAGTCCCCTGCTGCCACCAGGCAGTGACACCACATGGGACCCCTCGGCTGCTGTTCCCCAGCCTGGCAGCGCCACCACCCAGTCCCCACGGGTCCCTGAGTCCCCCCGCAGCCTCTCGCCTTGCACAGTGATGGAGCTGCGGAACGGGATGTGCCTGGTGCAACCGGTGACATCGGGCCACTTGCTGGTGGCCCTGCAGAGTCCCCTTAGTGCCCGGCGGGTGGGAGGACAAATGAGAGCCAGTGGCCAGCCGCAGCTGCGACCAGAGCAGGGACAAAGCGGTGGCCACTCGGTCACCCCCATGACAAGCAAGTTGTCCCAGCAAGAGCCACCAGCTGGGGGCTGCCCCCCGCGGGACACCCGGGGGGCCCCGGCACGGCCCCAGTGCCGCAGCAACAGGGCTGTCTTCCTTAGGGAGCAGATGACCCAGACCGAGCCCAGCACGGAGGTTTTTCCACCCCGGCAGGTTGATGTGAAGACCCAGCTGCCCACATCCCCAGCCCCGCAGCGAGCCCCCCATGCTGCCCACCCCACCAGCAGCTCCCCGTCCCCACCACTGGCACCACGCAGCCCCACAGCCATCGCTGACACCAAGCCATCCCGCAGGGCCACGCAACAACCCAGGGACAAATCCAGCTACCGCTGCGTGCTGCACCGGGCCTCCCCCAAGCCTGGCACCACGCCGGGCTCCTCGCCCCTGGAGCCCCCGCCAGCCCAGCCCAGCACGGGGGCCTCAGCCCCGCGGGAGAGCAGGGGGGTGCTGAGGGCGGAGGCCCGTGCCGAGGAGCAGGAGGAGTACCGCTGCGCCCTGCACCGCGCGGCCAAGCGGCTGCGGCGAGAGGTGGAGACGGAGGTGGCCCATGGGGGCAACTGGCCCACGGCACCTTCCCGGCCGTCACCTCCCACGAGGGACAAGGGCACCCAGACCAAACCCGTGCCTGTGCTCCCACGCCCCACTGAGCGCTCCCCCGAGGACACGCATGCCCCTGGTAGGGACTTCCAGGGACCAGCTGTCCCCCTGCCCCCGGTACTCGCCAGGGATGTCCCCACTGCCAGGGCTCTGCCCAAGCCTGGCCCCGACTCGGCTTGGTGGCCCCTGGTGCACCCAGAGCAGCAGGTGGCCCCATGCCCCATGTCCCCATCGATGAGGCCGAATGACACCGAGATTGGTTCCTTGGAGCTGGGTGCCATCACCGAGGTCACAGCGGGCAGAGGTGGCTCCAGCGAGGATGTGGCCGAGCTGGCACCGTGCCGCAGAGCCCCTGCCACCGCCGTCCCACAGGAGGTGATGTCCAAGAGCTTCCCCTCCGGCTGTGACGCTGACGATGGGGACGTGGCAGGCAGGGAGCTGGAGGCCTCTGGGTTTAGGACCTTCTTCATGGGTGAGTTTGGGCTGAACCTGCTGCAGCTGGGGTGGGAGGGAGATGTGAATGTGGCAACACGTGCCCTGGGAAGGACGTCAAGGATGTCCTTGTCCCCTCTGCCCCGGACACAGGGATCTGGCAGGGGCACAGCCTGGGGACACCGTGGAGGGGACATTGTGTGGGGACAGGGGTCACAAATCGCAGCTGGAGCTCACTGCCCTTCTTCTCCATTGCAGATCTGGCCAACGAGAGGCACGCCGACCTCCTCTGGTCCCTGAAAGGTGAGGCCGGCCCCTTGTGGCAGTTTGTGTAGGGCCTACATAAACACAGTGTTTTGATCCCAACTATAAAAGCTCGGGTCCCTTGGCCACCAGGCCTGGGCGGGCAGCAGGGCCCCCTCTGCTGCCGTTTGAGCTTCCCCAGCACGTCGCTGCCTCCCTGCCCATCTCTGCAGCAGTGACACACCGACACACCGTGCCACCCGAACCGTGCCCTGTGCTGGCCCTGGCCTGGATGGAGGACCTGGGGGGGGGACCACCAGGGAGCCCTAGAAATCCTCAGCTGCTACTGATGGAAAAACTTCTTTTTTCCTCGTTCTTTCTGTTGTCCTCTGCCTGCTCCGGTGCTGACCTGCCCCTGGCTGTGGCTCCAGATGCGGAGGTAAGCGATGGCCTGGCTGAGGTGACACTGGGTGCTGCCAATTCCCCACTGCCACCGCTTCCGCAGACTGGGGGAAAGGGGTCAGCACCATTTTGCAAAGGATTTTTGGGGCCCGATGGCATGTGATGAAGTGTGGGGAGGCTCAGGGGATGGCACAGAGCTCACCCCACGCCTGAGCCCCCGGAGGACCCCCTACCCTGGTCCGGAGCTGGCTGCAGAGGGACAGCCTGAGGGACTTGGCATAAGGATGTGGAGATGCTGCTGTGTGGGTGTGGGTGTCTGCCAGACCCTGGCACAGTGTTTCAGGGGCTGTTGGCTGCCCTGCAGGGATCCAGCACAGGGAGTGACCCAGGCACTTGGGTGGCACCCCGGGGTGCACAATGCGGCTCATCCTCCTCATGCTGGGAAAAATGAGTTTGCTCCCAGCCTGGAAGTTGCTTGGCTGTCCCCGGGGGGACTTCGAGGCTGCAAAGTGCCGTGGGCACGTGTCGGCATCCTTCCAAGGCTGTGTCCCGTGGGAAGCGCTGGGAAGTTTGCTTTGAGCCCTCAGGGATGGCTTGGTGGTGACCCTGGCAGGCATTCCTCTGCCGAGCCTCCATGCTGGCGAGGCCCCCAAAAATGGACCCGTTGCAACTGAAATAGCTAAAAATAGTGGTTCTCACGGAGGATGCTGTGAGCGGCTCTGCAGCCTCTGAACCTGCCAGTGTGAGAGGAGGGGCTGACCCTGTGGTGTAGGCACTCAGCCCTGGCTCCACGTGCTGTGCAGGGGTGGGCTGGGGGCAGCACCCCCTTGGGAAGCCCACCAAGGAGCCAAGGACCCGTCTCAGTGTGGTGCTGGGGGAATGGGAGCAGAGAGGAGGGTGTGGGCGGGGGGAGCGGGCAGGCAAGGGGTTAACGGCCCCGCGCCCACCGGATGCAGCATCCTGGGATGGGCTCTTTCCATCTTGTTTTGGTTTGGAGGAATAAAAGCTTTGGCAGCGCATAGCCTCTTCCCAAAATAACTCAGCCTCCCATGATAATTATAGAGCGCTGGCCCCTGGTAGAGGCTCGCTGCAGCTTCCCTTCCCAGCCAGCACCCGGCTGCTGCTGCTGGCCGGGGCGAGGGAGGCCAGGGTGCTCAGGGTGCCTTGGGGATTGCCAGCCTTCCTCCATGCCACTGCTGCTCCTCCTGTGTCATTCCCCACTGAGGAAAACGCAGCTGGCCCAGGCCGGCCAGTGCAGCATCCCTAGGGATGGGGACATCACCACCGCTGCGTCCCAGAGCTGCCCTGCTCTCACAGGGAAAATGCACAAGACAACCCAAAGGCCCCATTCCCCGCTGTGATGTGGCCGTGTTGGGCACACTGAGCACGCTTCCTCAGCCAGGCACGGACAGAGTGTGACCCCCTTTAGCTCCAGCTGCCATGACGTAGCTTGGGCTTGCCCCCCTGCGGCCCCCTCCCACTCCGCAGCTGATCCCTTCAGCTTTTAATGCTCTATTTAAAGCCCGGGCTGCAGCTCTGCAGCCACATCCCGCAGCCCCCTCCAGGCACCGGGCTCCTTGAGCGAGGCCCTGGCCAAATTCCCACTGCTGGAGGCTGCGTGCATCGCCTGCTGGCCTGGCTGAGCACGGCCAACTCATCACAGCAGTGCCCAGCTCAGTGCCCCCCCCATGGGAGCAGCTGCTCCTTGAAGGGCACCGGGACACAGGGCTGAGCTCCTGGAATGTGTAAGTGAGTAATCCCCAGTAATGCTGCCTCTCAGAGGAAAGCACTGCTGCGGGGATTAGAGATTTAAGCATCCATCCTCCCCTACCTGCCCCTGCCTGCCCCTGCCCCACTCCTGCCCACTGCCCGCTGCCCCAGATGGACGGGGCCCGGGCGCTGCTCGGGCTCCCACGTGCCGGTTGTGCCTCCATGGGCTGTTTACAGGAATAAAGAGAGCACGGTGCATGGAGCCATCTGGCCATGGCCCCGCGGCGTGGAGGGGATGAGGCCCTGAGCAGTGACAGTGCTGGGGGCAGAGCTGCGGGAGCGAGATGGTCCCAGCTTCTGCCTGGGCTGGCTCTGGCTTTGCCTCCAGCTGCTGCTGGCCAAGCCCCCCGCTGCCGCTTTCATGGCCGGGAACACAAGCACCCCATGACGCCCCGGCCTCTGTCTTATGCCAGTGTCCTCCCCTGCCCTCCATGGGGACAGGAGGGACACAGCTACGTGCCACCAGCACTCACTGCAGGGTCCCATGGCCGGGAGTATCCCCAAAAGCAGCCGCCTCCAACCCCAGCACTGGTTTGGGACAGGGACAGGGACAGGGACCGGGACAGGGACAGCACAGAGCAGGCTGTGATTTTGCAGACAGAGCTGTGGGATCCAGTGCCTGGTACCCAGTGTGTGATGTGTGGTGCCAGCTCCCAGCAACAGTTGTGCAGCTCCCAGTACACAGACTGGTACTAGTGTTGGTACCAGTCTGCATGTACCCAGTAGCTGGTGTGCAGTGACCAGTGAGTGTTCCCCAGTGCTCGGTGCCTCCTGCCCAGTGCTTGGTACCGGCTGGGCAATGCCTGGTACTGGTGCCAGTGCCTGGTGCTGCTGCCCTGTGCCCAGTACATGGTGCTGATGCCAGTGCCCAGCCCATGGTGTCGGTGTGCTGTGCATGGTGCTGGCACTGGCGCAGTTCCTGGTGCCTGGTGTGGATGCTGGTGCTGGTACTGGTGTCCAATGCCTCGTACCAGTGTTGGTGCACAGATCCCAGTTCCCAGTGCTGCTACTGATGCCAGTGCCTGGTGTTGGTGCCAGCATTGGTGCCAGTGCCAGTGCCTGGTGCTGAAGCCAGTGCTGATACTGGTGTCAGTGCTGGTGCCAATGCCGATAGCAGTGCTGACGCTGATGCTGGTGCTGGTGCCAGTGTCGATGTCTGTGCCGGTGCCGGTGCCCAGTGCTGCTGCTGGTGCTGCTAGTGCCCGTTTTCCGGTGCCCGATTCTGACGCTGGTGCCGGTCCCGGTGCCGAACGCCGGCACTGATGTTGGTGCCGATGCCGATGCATTGATGCCGGTGCCGGTGGCGGTGCCCGGTGCCGCCCCGCCCCGCCCCGCCCCCGCCGCTGCTATTTCTGCTCATCCCGGCGGCGGGGCCCGGCCGTGCCGCTCGGCAGCCGCCGCTCCCGGACGGCGCCCGGCAGCCATGGTAAGGCCGGGGGGGGGGGGGGGCACAACGCGGCCGTACCTGCCCGGCACCGGGGGCACGGGGGGGAACTGCACATCGCCCCCCGCTCCGTGGCATCGGGGCGCCCCTCTCCTACCCCATCCCCGGAAAGCGGCACCTGCGGCCCCCATCCTCGGCACCGCCGTAAGGGACGGGAGGGGGGGGGCAGCGGCTGTGTCTGTCCGCCCCCCCACCCCTTACCGGGGCCTTCGGCCGCTTCCCGGCAGCCGCTCGCGGTTGCGGTGCCGGCGGCACTGCCGGCCGGGCCGGGCCCTCCCTCGGGGCCGCTCGGAGCGGGGTCCCGGCGAGGTGCGGAGCCACCAAGAGCCCGCCTGGCCCCGGCCCCCGCCGCGGCCCGTCCTGCGCCCCGGCACCGGGCATCCCCCCCGCGGGGTGGCCGGGGGGGCGGGGGGGGGGCGGGGTGGGGGGGGGGGGGGGGGGGGGGGCGGGGAGCACCCCGGGGCCACGGTGCCCGCGGAGGGACCCCCGGTGGGACCGAGCCGCCCGTCCTTCCCGAGCGGCCGCCGTGGGAACGGGAGCGGCGCATTCCTCGGAGCGGGACGCAGCGAAAGCAGCCGGGAGGGCGGCTGGCAGAGAGTGCCGACACTGCTTCTGCGAAGCGCCGTCCTCAAAAGTCCCCTGTCACCCCCCCCCCCCTCCCCGGGCAGGCTGCTGAGCCCCAGCTCCCGGCCGCGTCGGAGCCACTTCAGGCTCGCAGCGCCCCGAATCTTCTCGTTTGCTCGGGGTCGTGGTGGCTGTTCCTGTGGTTAACGGCACGCGTCGAAACGCTGCCCCGATTCCAGTCCGGGCAGGCCCCGCTGTCACTTCCCGGCTGCAGCACCCGAGGTGCTGCCATGCGTGCTCCCAGCCTGGGTCCCCCCCCCGCAGGTAACTCAGCCTGCTCCCAAAAGGTGCCCCGAAGGGAAGGGGCTGCAGCTCCCACACCGAGGGGTGCGTTGGGAAGCTCTTTTCTTGTGTGCCTCTCTGCATGGCCACCCTGCCCAGGCCTGGTACCACGCCTGACCCTGCACCCTGTCTGTAGGGTGCCCAGCACCCCGCTCCTCACCCATGGTTCCCCCACACACATCCAGCCCTGGAGGTCCCAGCTACATGTGTTTTCTGCTCCCCCACAGCCTCCCCAGGCTGCCCAAGCTGAGCAACACAGCTCGGGGACTTGGTTTTCCAACAGGGAAGGCACTGATGGGGCTGGAGCTGGGAGCTGGGAGCGAGAAACTCCAATTACAAGAGGGCGGCAGCAGGCAGGTCGCAGCACGAGCAGCCCAGGTGCTGGCTGCCCCAGGGAAGGGGCCCTGGGACAGCCGAGCCCCCCGGGCTGCTCCTGGGAAAACCGGGCTTTGGTGGGGGGTGGTTATGGGGACGGGAAGCCTCTCGCTGCAGTGCGGTGCATGGGGAACACGGGGGGACGCAGGTGCTGGGGAGTGGAGGGGGTGTTGGGGATGGGGGCGTCTGTGGCCCCGTCTGCCTTAGATGCCCAGCTGTGGTGTGTGCAGTGCCATGGGTGGCACATCGGGGTGTCACCTTCAGGTGGGGCACGGCTGCGGGGACAGAACCTGGCCGGGACTCTTCCTCCCACCCCCGTGGGGACAGGGTGCAATGCTGTCCCTGGGGACGTGGGGCTGGGGATGCTGCAGGTGCCTGGCAGCCCTCACCCACACCCTGGGTGCGAAGCTTCCCTGGAGCAGCCTGGGGAGGCTGTGGGGAGCAGCCAGGTGTGGAGATGCCAGCGGTGGCTCTCCCAGCTCAGGCTGTGCTGCCCCAGTGCCCCACCAACCTCACCCCGTGGCACCCTCGAGCTGTCACCATGTGGGATGGTGTGATGCAGGGTGACAGGCGGGGACAGGGCAGCCGGCAGCAGCTCGCATGTGCAGCGGGGTGTGTAATCCGCTTACAGGGCACGGCACACATAAATCCCAGCTTGCAGGTGGGCGCCGGCGTGGGACAGTCAGGGAGCAGCGGCACTGGTGCTGTGTGCGCTGCCAGGGCTCAGCCTGAGAGCCCGTGCTGGTGTTATGGGTTGTGGGTGCTGGGGCCCGGCACAGGACCATCAGCCTTTGTTGGCCCCTCGCGTTTTGTCTCCCAGCTGCCCTCTGCGGCACAGGGCAGCACTCTGGGGCTTTTTAGCATTTCCCTGGGTAACTCAGGCGAGTGAAGCCTGCCCGGCTCCGCACCTGAGCTGCTTCAATGCATCTCGACATGCATCAAGGCGAATCACTGTCGGGCTGATGGGGGAGACCCCCAGCACTGACAGCTTGGGCTGCTGCCTCCGGCTCCTCCACGGGCTGTTAATGCTTTGGTTAACCCTTGAGGATGAACATGGGCAGCTGACCCATGTTTCTCTGGGGATGGAGTTGTTTCTCTTGGGATGAATGTCCTCCAAGCTGCGTGCTCAGCCCGAGGACTGGGGGGCTCAGGCAGCCCCGTTACGCCCTGCCTGCCTGACCACCCCCTGGCCAGTGATGCTTCACTGGTCCCTGACACCTCCAAGAGCTGCTCTCCGGCTCCGTAGCTGGCCAGGAGCTGGGCTCACTCTGCTCCCTGTGCCTGGGGGCTCCCCTCTTGTGCCCCCCACGCTGCCACTGCCCCACCGCACTCAGGAGGGCTGTGCCTGGGTGCCTCGGTGCCTGCACAGGGTGGAGTTATGCTAATGTGCTCCTGTCCCTCTCTGAGCCTCTGCGCAGCCGGTGCCACTCGCAGCATCTCCCAGCCGCGGTGACACCGGCTCGGCCATGGCCACCGGCCCTGAGCTGCAGCCTCTGCAGGAGGTATGGGGGGAGCATCGGGGGAGAGGGGGCAGACACGGGTGGGGGACATGGGGGGGAGCCCCACACCCAGCTAGAGGGGGGATGGAGAAAGTGCCACAGCTGATGCGTGGCCCCAGGGATGTACCCACTGCAGGGAGGATGTGATCCAGCTTTGTGGAGCTTCCCTGTGCTGGGGTGAGGGGACTGGGGCCCCAGAGGGCTGCAGCCCCATGGGACAGAGCTGGGGCAGTGGGGCTGGGAATGTGTGGTGGCAGTGCGTATTTGTCACCTGTCCCCAGATGGGCAGGGTGTGCTGAGCGCACCGACAAGGGGAGGATACTGCGGGGTCAGGGACCTGCTGAGCGCTATTGACCCACTGGGGAGGGGGGCGGGGAGGGGGATGAGGGGGAGACATACGATGCCACCAGCCTGGCACTGCCATCCCCCATCCTGGTGGCCGTGGGGGTGCCAGGCAGAGCAGCAGCGTGACCTCGTTTCCAGCCCGCTCACCCGACACCTCTCGCCTGGCCTGCAGCACAGCCGCCCTCCGCAGGGACACGGGGTGCAGGGGGACATGCGTGTCCCCGTGGGGGGCTCTCGCCTCGGTGCCACTGTGCGGGGTGGGGGCTCACCCCTGTCCCCAGTCTGGGGGTCCCCCTGTGGGGTGGGATTCCCAAGGCAGTTTCCATGGGGAGCCCACGAGCAGACCCCTGCTTGCCCCCCAGCTCCATGGCTGCTGCCTCTCATCTCTCTTCTCCCCACCCCCCTTCCCCATGCTCCCTGCAGGCCATGGCGCACGTGGGGGCTCTGCCCACCCCAGAAGACCCCAAGGAGTGTGGGGGTGCCCAGCCCCCCCCCCAGGGCCAGGGGGGACAGTCCCCATCCCTGCCCCCCGGAGCGCCAGGAGCCGTCTGACCTCCCCATGCAACAAGCTGTAAGCGTCCGCACCGCGGGGTGCATGGACCCTGCTGTCCCCATGCTGCCCCCACGCCTTTCCTGGGTCTGGCACTGTTGTCCCCCTCTTTTTTTCCCCCAAGGTTCCCCCCCCCCCACCTTAGGGGTGCATGAGGCTGACAGTGGAGGTTTGGGGGTCCCGATGCTGATCGGTGCCACCGCGGGCATCCCCTCCTTCCTCACTCCTTTTTCCCCCCCAGATCAAGCGCTTCCTGAAGGAGGACTCAGAGGAGGCTGAGCTCACGCATTTCCTCCGGGACTGCCCCCCCACTGACAGCCCCCGCAAAGTGGAGCCCCCCGAGGGCAGGCGGGAGCCCGGCCACCCCCTCTGTGGCAGGGTCCCCGCCGAGGAGCCCACCGATGACAGGGACACCCGGCCCTTCTCTCGCCCTCGGCCCCTGGATGCCCAGCAGCTCATCATGCCCCCCCCCGCCGCCCAGCCCCTCCCGGCCACGCAGCCCCTGGGGGCAGCTGGACCCCTACGACTCCTCCGAGGTGCGATGGGTCCCTGGGGTGGGGGCGGGCTGGGAGGGGGGGACAAAGGAGTCACCACAGAGGATGTGCCTGCCCCGAGAACCCAAGGGGACCACTTGGGCTGCCTGGGGGGACACAGCCCCAGTGGGGAGAGCAGCATCCCCTGTCCCACGTCCCCTGTCCCATGTCCCCTGTCCCATGTCCCCTCTCCCCACAGGACGACAAGGAGTACGTGGGGTTTGCCACGCTCCCCAACCAGGTCCATCGCAAGTCGGTGAAGAAGGGCTTTGACTTCACGCTCATGGTGGCAGGTAGGGGCTGGCGCGGTGGCCAGCATGGGGATGGTGACGGGGGCGTCCCCTCACTGCTCCCCATCGCCCCAGGGGAGTCTGGGCTGGGGAAATCCACCCTTGTCAACAGCCTCTTCCTGACGGACATGTACAGGGACCGCAAGCTCCTGAATGCTGAAGGTAAGGACAGCACCGGGCACCGTGCAGCAGCCTCGAACGCCCCAATTGCTGCGGGGAGGGGACATGGATGGGTCTGGAGGGATGTCACCATCTGTGCCCCCCAAGGGGCTGGCAGCTCCACTCCGCACCCAGCTGGGCTCCTCCGGTCCCTCACACCCGTGTTTGTCCCTTCTGGGCTTCCCCAAAGGCAGAAGCAGGCGCGATGCTTTGCCAAGGCAGTGGGGGTCCCCAGCACGGTGCCCCCCCCGCCGGGCTTTGTCCTGGGCTGCAAAGCAGAGGGGGAACAAAGCCCGGCTTGTTGGGCTGGGGACAGTCGGGGTCTGGGGCGCGGTGCCACGTGGATGGCTCCGCTTCAGCTGCTGTGGCCACGCTAATTAAAAATAGCCCGAAGGGTCCAGATCCCCGCGGTCTGGGGGGGTTATTGGGTTTGTTTCGGTTGCCAGGAACAATTTTCAGCCTAAATGAACACACGTGGCCACATGCAGGCGGAGCGATGAGAGCATCCCTGGGGCATGCAGGGGGGGCGGGGGTAAAGGGTTATTAAAACCCACAGTCATGGGGCTGTGGGGTCACACGGGTGCAGGGAGCTGAAAATGCTCCTGAGATGATGCTCCGGCAGCCCACCTTCTTCATCCTCACACTGCCCTGGCTGTGTTCACAGAAGGAGGGCTCCTGTTGGCTTCTGAGTTCAAAAGCCAAAAGCAGCTGTGGGCAGTGAAGTGCTTGGCTTTGGTGGACAAGGTGACCAGGAGCTTGGGGACACTGGGAGGCGTCCTGTGCCTCCAGGGGCTGGATGTGACCCCAGGCTCTGCTCTAGCACAGGGAGAGCAGCGGCTTCAGGCTGGGGCTAAGCGGGGTGGGTGCCCTGCTTGGTGCTGGACAGGTGCTGTCACAGGAGGTGATGGCATGGCCACTGGGGAAGGGTGAGCATGGTGCCACTGAGGCTGTGCACACCAGGTGCCCGCACCGTCCCCGTTTCTCCTGCCCTTGCAGAGCGCATCACGCAGACGGTGGAGATCACCAAGCACGTGGTGGACATCGAGGAGAAGGGTGTCAAGCTGCGCCTGACCATCGTGGACACGCCGGGCTTTGGGGACGCCGTCAACAACACCGAGTGGTGCGGGGAGAGGGCCACTGGGGTGGCCCTGGGGACAGGGAGTGCTGCTGTGGGTGCGAGTGGCTCCGAGGCAGGGACGCCCCACGGTGCTGTGGTTTGTGCAGCCCCTGCCCTCAGGACACAGTGCTGAGCCCTGGGAAGTGGTGTTGGGCCCAGAGATGTTGGGGTTGGGACTGGGGAAAGCCCATGGGGGCTCCAGTGGTCACCCAAACCGCCAGCCCTCCTGTTCCCCCAGCTGGAAGCCGGTGGCTGACTACATCGACCAGCAGTTCGAGCAGTATTTCCGTGACGAGAGTGGCCTGAACCGGAAAAACATCCAGGACAACCGCGTGCACTGCTGCATCTACTTCATCTCGCCCTTTGGCCACGGGTAGGGGCAGCCCCCCCTTCCCTGCCCGCCCGAGGCCGTCAGCAACGCCAGGGGGTCAGAGAAGGGGCTTGGGGCTCACAGGGCTCCCCCGCAGCCTCCGGCCCCTGGACGTGGAGTTCATGCGAGCCCTGCACCAGCGGGTGAACATCGTGCCTGTGCTGGCCAAGGCCGACACCCTGACGCCCTCCGAGGTGGAGCGCATGAAGAACAAGGTGAGGGGGAGCTGATCCTGCCTGGGGCTGTCCCCTCACCTCCCTCTTGCCTGTCGGTCCTTCCCATCCCCTGCCTGGGCTTTGCCGTGGAGCATCTCCCGTGACCCCCAGTACTGATGATCCCCAGGGTCCCATCTCTCTGGGGGGCTGGGGGTGTCCGTGACATCCTGCCCCCCTCCTGCGGGGGACAGGTTTGCTGGGTGCATGGCTGGCCCCTGGGGGACACGGGGTGGGTGGCTCTGCCCATGGCTCTTCCTCCCCCCTTTCTGAGGGGCAGAGCCCGGTCCTCACCCGGGCTGTGTGCGCAGATCCGCGAGGAGATCGACCACTACGGGATCCGCATCTACCAGTTCCCTGAGTGTGACTCAGACGAGGATGAGGAGTTCAAGCTGCAGGACCAGGCGCTGAAGGTGGGTTGGGCCCCTGCAGCCCCAGGGCCGGGGGGGGGAGCACATCATCCCTGGTGCCAGGCAAGCCCTCCGGCAGCCCAGCACGGTGGGTTTGGGGTGTATTGCACAGGGCTGGACATCTCCCTGAGCTGCTGCCAGCTCCTCGGTGGGATGGAGGAACCCTGCTGCGAGCTCTGCCACCCCACAGCCAGGGCTCCGGGGCTCATCTTGGCAGAGCCGTGCTGGATACGGCCGAGGAGATGTGGGTGGGGGGATGTGGACATGGCCATGGCAGCTGGTCCGAGCCCTACTGTAACCCTCACCATCCTCTTGCAGGAGAGCATCCCCTTCGCTGTCATCGGCAGCAACACAGTCGTGGAGGCCAAGGGTCGGCGCGTCCGTGGGCGCCTCTACCCCTGGGGCATCGTGGAAGGTAACACCATGGGGGGACCTGTCCCTGCAGGGACGGGGACATCGCACACCCCTTCTCCGTGCTGTGGTCCCGACATTGGGGGTTTGGGGGGGGGGGGGCTGGTGGGGCCCCCTGACCCCCAGCTCCCCTGCAGTGGAGAACCCATCCCACTGCGACTTCGTGAAGCTGCGCACCATGCTGGTGAGGACACACATGCAGGACCTGAAGGACGTGACGCGGGAGACCCACTACGAGAACTACCGCACGCAGTGCATCCAGAGCATGACCCGCATGGTGGTGAAGGAGAGGAACCGCAAGTACGGGGCTGGGAGCGGGGCTGGGCTGTGCGGAGGGATGGGGCAGCCTCTTTTCTCCTTGGGGTGACATTGGGGTGGCCCTTTCCTTGCTGGCTGGAGGGGTTGGTGGGGACCCTTTGTCCCCACAGGCTCTGGGGCCAGAGCAGAGCAAGCAGCTGGCGCCAAGGCTCTGCCCTCAATGCCCACCAGACTCGTGGTACTCGCATCCCCTTCAGAATCCCCAGAATTCCAGGGGTGACCCCAAAAAGCAGGTGCCCCATGGGACTGGCTGCAGAGCCCTTGCCGGTGCAGTGTGGGGGCTTGGCAGGTGGCTTGTCCTTGGCTCGCGGGGCAGTCACGGGTGGCAGTAGGGGACGGCTGGCGGTGGTGATGGGTGCCCTAAGCTTGTCTCTCCATGCGCGCTGCGGGAGAAGGAGGCAGCCCTCCACGCTGCGGCTGTGCTGCGCCGACTGCTCTGCAGACTGAGCCAGGGACATGCTCGTCCCCGGCTGCCAGCGCTGCCTGCGTCCCCCGGCCCCTCTATAAAGTGTTTGCTGGTACCCAACGCTGTCTTGGTCCTTCTGTGCCTGCAAGGGCTCGGCAGGAAAGTACCGGGGGAGCTCCTGGGGACAGCCAGCCCCAGACCTCCTGCCTGTTGCCCAGATCAGCATCTAGTTTGCCCACTGTCAAGATTCCTGAGGAGGGGGCATGGTGATGGCAGTGCCCACGGTACTGGGAGGATGCAGTTCCCCTGCAGATCTGTGTCACTGGGGCCACCCACCTCACCCAGGCATGGTGGGGTTGCAGGGAGCCTGTCTGGCACTGTCACCCAAGCACCCACCTCCAGCAGTGCCCAAGCGGTCTGCAGGCACTCGTGTGTTTGCCACGGCCCTACTGTGTCCCCATCTGGTGGCACCCAGCTTTCCCAGCCAAAAGGAGGCAACCCCAAACTGGAGTGATGCTAGCTCGGGATGTGGGAGGCAGCTGGGTCCCTGAGATGAGTGCCCCGGGCTGATGAAGCCACTTGGCCCATGCCTGGTGCCAGCTCCAACCTCTTCTTGCTGCTGGGGCTGGAGCTGGAGCTCCACTGTCCCTGCAGCTCCAAATTCCCCCTGCCACTTCCAGGAGCCGTGCTGATGAGCAGGGATCTCCCAAACAGACTAAAACTCAACCAGAAACCAGCCCCTGACTTTGCATGCCCGCACTACCCCAGCGCCAGGGGCAGCCTCCCCATGCACCAGCGCTGTCTCATCCGGCACCGCTCCCGCACGTCCCCACGCTGCGGGCACGGGGTGACACGTGTGACTGCTGCGAGCGGCAGCGATGTCGCAGCCATGTGGTCACCTGCTGGGGCAGCATGTGGCTCACGCAGGGACCCGGCCACCAGAGCTGGTCCCTCCCCGTGTCCTTGCCATGGGAGAAGCCATCGATCCAGCCTGCTGTGATGGGGTGGCCCCAGGCAGGATGCGCTGTACTATGAGTGCCTTTCCCAGACAATGCTCTGGAAAAGCAGTGCAGCGCTGCCAGGAGCAGGGGGTGTGGCACAGCCCTGCTGTCTTCGGTGACTGTGGGAGACCAGGGGGCCAGCACTGTCCCCCCTGGCTGGCCCCAGCTTTTGTATGGTTCTGGGAGATGTTTTGTGAGTTGGGGGAGGAGAGCTCGGTTTTGGAGGTGGGGGTGGGAACAGCCTCATCTCCTCTCTCTGCCCCACAGCAAACTGACGCGGGAGAGCGGGACAGATTTCCCCATCCCTGTCATCCCCCCAGTGCCCGATTCAGAGACGGAGAAGCTCATCCGGGAGAAGGACGAGGAGGTGAGCACAGGGCCCCCCGAGCATCCCGCTGTCCCCGTGCTCTGCCCCCAGTCCCAGCAGGGTACACCCTGCAGGAGGGGTGGGGAAGCATTTGAGGGGAATCAGAGGTTTTCTCCCCAAAACACATCTCTTGGTGATCCGGACCTGCTTAGGATGCTTGACCCAAATCTGTGTGCAGGGGAGGTGACGTGGCTGGGGGAAACCCATGGAGGTGCCACCTCCCTGGTTGTCACCCCTTTGCTCTCTCCCAGCTGCGGCGCATGCAGGAGATGCTGCAGAAGATCCAGAAGCAGATGAAGGACTCCCACTAGCCCCTTCCTCCTCCTCCTCCGGCCGTGCACCACACGGATCAGAGATGTTTACATCACGCTCCATCCCAGCCAAGCTGCGAGACTCGGTACCAACAACACCTCTCACCTTAAGCTGCTGCGGTATCGCCTTATGGACCTGGGCACCGCGAGGGGACGGGGTGCCCAGCGTGGGGGTCCCCCAAACCCTGTCCCGGCCACCCCTGCACCCCCTGGGCTGGGTGCAGCTTTGTCCCCAGTGCTTCGGTTCCCCCTCTGTCACCCCCAGCCCTGGGTATCTCCCAGCAGGCCACCACCACCCAGCTCCCCACCTTGTGGCTCTTGTCCCTGTGTCACCTGGGGCTGCCTGCTCAGTGTAAAAGGAGATGAAAGGAGAGGACAGTCCCAGCCCTACAAGACAGGGGCTGCCCCGCTGCTGCCTCCCACTTTGGGAATGGAAGGGAAAATGTGATTGCAGGGGAACAGCAGCTCCTGGGGCCCATGAGTCACTGAGGGGCTGGAGGGATAGCCACCACCTGGGCCCGTGGCCACCTCTGTGCCAGCAGAGAAGGGCCTGAAACTTGATGGTGCCCAGCCCCATGTCCTGGGCATGTTCCCTCTCCCCAGTGAGCATCGTCGCGTGGGAGCACCCCCAGTCAGTGCACAAGGAGCCTTGGGGCATCGCTGTCCCTGTAGAAAATCCCTCGAACCCCACGTCCCCATGAGCAGAGACCCCAGCCCCCCGATGTTGGCCCTATAGAGCAATAATTGCTGTCCCCACCCTTGGCAAGAGCATCGTCCCTTGCTGCTGTTTCAGCCCCTGGTGCCACTCGCTTGTCTCTTGTGTCTCCGTGCCCCCCCCAGGACGTCCCTGCCTGTGCTGCTTGCAGGCAGAGCGCTGCTGCCTGGCCCCAGGGGAGCCCCCCCAGCTCCCTGCTTCCCCGCAGGCAGTGGGGAAAGGCTAAAGGGGGCGGCCAGGCTGCGGGGTGGGGGCAGAACTGGGGCACGGGGCCGTGTCCCCTCCCTGCCACCCTCTCAGGGTGGATTTGAGCCCCCATGGTGTGGTTGGAGGTGTCCCAGGCTGGGTGGCACAGGGTGCTGGGGACAATGCCTGGTGGGTGCCACCTGTGTCTCCGCATCGGCTGCAGCCTGAGGGCTCCCTCTGTCACCGCCCCGTGAGCAAGGACCTGCAGGCTGTGTTAGCGCTTTCCTTTTTTTATCTTGCTATTTTCTTACAGAAGTACCTACCTTTGCATGATGGTCATATATGCATTTATTGAAGTATACGAAGAGTATAGGTTTATAAATTCTTATAGAGCTAGTGGAAATATTTTTAACCCCTCCACAAACGTTCTCAATAAATACGGCTGACCTGGCTTGTCTGCAACCACATCTCACTTCCACAGGCTGCGTGCGGGCAGGCAAGGCACAAGGATGACGAGGATGGCCTCTCACTCCTGGCTTCTTTTTCCCTGGAAAGGTGTCAGAATGGATTTTGGGGAGATTTCTGCCACCCTCCATGCTGCTGAAACAGACACAGGGCACCCAGACGGGGAGTGGGAGAGCCCCAGCTGCCCAAGCCCCCGGGACAAAAGGACTAGCACCCAGTGCTGGCTCGTCCCCCTCTCACACCGTGCTGTGGGTGCTGCTGGCACTGGGCACTGCTGGGAGCCCCTGGGGCCTGAGCTGGGGGCATGTGCCCCACACGGTCTGCTCTGCTCCGATCCCCACATGGCACATGGCGGCTGGGTCACCCCTCTGAGCACGTGTGACCAGTTATCCCAGTTTGGCTTCAGCAGGAGCTGGTCGGATGAGCTGGTAGGGAGCAGGTTTCTCTCCAGCCCCCTCTGCCCGGTGCCTGGAGGACCCTTGCTGGGTGTCCCTGCTCTGGTCTGCTCCCAGCCCTGTCCCCAGCCATGCTCCGCTGCCATCCAGACCCCCCTGCCCCTGCATCTGCACCCCAAGGACCACAGCTACCAGCAGGGGAGATGGGTGAGAGCTTGGGTGGGCTTTTCCCCAAATCCCTCACAACTGGGACTCAGCTCTGTGGTCTGGCTGGGGGAAAAGCCCAGGCAGAGGCTCTGCCTTTGGATGCTTGTTGCTGTTCCTCAGCTGGTGCAGATTCTTTGGCTGCTTCTCGTCATCCTCAGCCTGGCCAGG
Organism: Oxyura jamaicensis; assembly: GCF_011077185.1. NCBI lineage: Eukaryota > Metazoa > Chordata > Aves > Anseriformes > Anatidae > Oxyura > Oxyura jamaicensis. The sequence continues at coordinate 23,243 of NW_023304544.1, forward strand.
GCTGGGGCGTGCGCCAGCCACTCCTGTCCAAGGTGAGACCACGCTGATGGGGGTCAGGGCTGAGGTTCTGGCAGCTGCTCTCCTCCTTGCTTGCAGTTTTCAGACCACCTGAGTCACAGAGTGTGGCACATTCCCCACAATACTGCCCCAAACGGAGCCAGAACCCACGCTGCCCCTGCTGTATCCCCACAGGGGTCTTTGGGAGCAAAGCCCCAGGTGATGCAAACCTGCTCTGTAGGGCACAAGGCTTTGGTGCTGTGGGAGGGGTGCACAACGGAGCAATCCCTCCTGGGTGGTGAAAGTGTCTTGGACACATGCTTGGTGCTGCCAAGTCTGATCTCTCCCCTCGTTGGGGCCACCTTGGGCTGCCCCAGGCAGCACCAGCCAGGAGCAAGAGGGGCCATGGGTCAGAGCCTCCGTGCCATGGAGCAGGAGTTGCAGCGTGCACCACGGCCCCCACCAATACCTGATGCAGGGGAAAGCCATCATGTCGCTATTCAGGGGGCAAAAAAGTCAAAAAAAAAGTTAAAAAGTCATCTTCATAAATGTCAGACATTATAATATCAAAGGGAAAGGGAGAAGTGCTCGAGTTCCTTTGGATGCAGGAATTTGCCTCCTGCAGCTCCTGCAGCTCCTCAGCAGACTTGCCTTGGTGGCCCTGCCCAGGGCAGCCAGCGCAGCCTCTCGTGGCCCCAAACCAGCGGACTTGGCCCAGTGCCCCTCGCCCCGGCTCTTTGCTTGCGTCCTCAGCAGGAAAACCCCAGTGCTCAGGCTCTGATAACAGTTCCAGCCTGTGCCTACCCTTGGTTCTGCTTCATTCCATCTGATTTTGATCACATCCTTAAAAGAAAAACAATCCCACCCAAAACCCAGCCTTCCCACAAGTGTTTCCAGGGCAGAGATATTTTAGTGCTGCGAATTCTCTGATGTGCATTCTCTGATGTCCTATTTTAGGTCCCTCACAAGTACTGGCACTGCCTGCAGACAATCGTGCTGGAGCTCTCCAGCCCTTTGGCAATAATTGTGGTGGGAGGAAACGTTTCTCGGGGCAGCAGAAGAAATCTCTCCACTCCATCCAGGGCTGTGTTATCTCCATGCCTGCTGGACCCCCTGCCAGCACCAGCCCTTCCCTCCCAGCAGCCAGCCAGGCACATTGCCCCCCCGGGAGCACCCCCACATGGTTCTCCTGCCCCACAGCCTCTGTGGGGTGGGGACAGTGCCCTGGGGCACCCAGGAACCAAGCTGCTGCTCTGGTTCCTTTCCACTCCCTCTTGCACCTTTGCTTTGGCAGAAGGGGTTTAAAATTGGGGTGCTGGGATCCACCTTTCCAAACTGTGCCCAGCCCATGTCCAGCTCCATCCATGGTGGCACTGAGGTCTGTCTTCACGCCTATGAGCTGCTGGCTCTCAGCACAGCATGCCTTCCCCTCGTTTTTTGGCTGTGATAAAGGTTTGGGATGCTGCGTCTGAACACAGCCAACAAATGCTCGTGATGAATCTGGTTGCCTCTGCAAGTTCCTCTCCAGACCTGGTGGTTTCAGCAGCCCTGAAGCCACGAAGCCCTGGTGTGCCATCGCTCTTCTCCCAGGAGGCAGCCGGCACGCCCCAGAACCGCCTCACACTCCTCAGGCAGGACACAGCCCCGGTTCTCCAGAAAATGAAGAAGCGTTCAGCGTGTTTTGTGGTTTCTCTCTTTCTCACATCCAGAATAGAAAAACCAGAGCGAGAGCTTGAAACGTTTTCTTCAGCTCTGAACCCAACTGAAGAAAGGCCCTGGCCTAGCTGAGTGATCTGGCTCTGCCCCTCACCAAATACCTTTTGGAGGCTGAAGAGGAGGGAGAGGAAATGTGTCAGACTGTGGGAGGTCTTCTCCAAAGCTTTCCTGCTCCTCTGTGCATCAGGACCGAGTGCAAGGGACAAAGCACCATCACCATACTCTGAAAAGCCACCCTTCACTTTTATGTAACACTTACAGTTTGCTCCTCTCCTCCTCAGCTTCCAGGCTACCAGATCACCTGGAACTGGGAGGTTCCCGACTGTTCAGCACCTCGTGTTGGGTCTTGGGTTCAGTGGTGTAACCACCGAGAGGGGCATTTCTCAGCTGCCTGAGGCTTTGGCAGATGTCTGTGGGCTCATCGCCTCCTGTCCCGGTGTTCCTGGCAAGGGGAGAGGTGGAAGCCTCTGCTTCCTCCTGCAGCACCTGTTTAATAGGTGTACACCTATTTCTCGGGGAGCTAGGGCGGGGGGCGGGGGGGGGAGCTCCTTCAGGAGGACCTGCAGCATTCAGGAGCTTCTTGAGAGGAAAGCATCCCCAGCAGCTATGTGCATAATTCTGAAGTATCTGATTGAGTTATTTTTACCAAATGGCTTCAAACCACTCGCGTTTACCGAGTGGTAGGGTGCGTGCTGTCTAACAGACGTGTCCTGGAGGTGCTGCTTCTAAGCCAACTAGGACAGAATTAGTGCTCCATACTTGTGCTGTGCTAGACCTTGTAAAAGCAAACACTGGAGTTCCTGTTGGTTCCTGCAGCCCCATTGTAGTTAAAACTGCTGGGCAGCCACTTACACGGCCTTGAAAGAGAGAAGGGCCAGATGCTTTGCACAAAAGCCCATGGGTGGGTGGATTTTGCGTGATTTCTCATCAACAATGCCACCACTGCAGCTGTGTCACCCCAGTGTTGTGGGGTGTGTGTGTACCAATCCCAACATCAGCCTGCTAGGCTCTGGAGACAGGGCCCTACAGAAAAAGCAGAGACATTTTCTGCTCAAGGCGGGGTTGTTGTGCAAGTATTTGACTTCCTAATTCCCTATTTGAATAGAACCCACCAGTACGGCCCAGCTAAGGCTCTTCAGACCCTGGGTGTGTAGATCCTGGACATGGTTTCAGTGGTCCAGCAGCATCCAGTCCTGCTGCTTGCTCAGCCCCTTGATTGATGACTATTTTCTGGTCCAGACCCCAAACCACACACGCTGGCTGTGGTGGGCATGTGAGAACAGGATGGGTGTAATTATGCAGAAGAGCGTGCCTATGTGGTTATTGATTCTGAAAAGCTCCATTAGATGCCTCCTCTGGCAAATTGTGCTACTTCTGGAGCTTCCTTTTAAAGACAAATTAGGCGGTGCTTTTTGCAATACATTCTCTGTATCTGCAGTCTCACAAAACCCAACAAGAACACTTGGTGTGACCTGCCCATCCCCCAGGAGGCTCAGCAAAAACAGCCATTCCCTTCTGCACAACAATGAAGTCAACAAGTGATGTCAGCACCAAGTGCAGGCACCACGTGGAAATGACAGTGCCGATGTCCCCCTGTGGGCTGGGATGTGGTGTCACCAGATTCTGGGTCACCAGAAGGGACTACAGGTCCCTGCCAGAAGCCCTCGGTGCTGGCTGTATTTGGGGAAACAGCACCATCTATTTGCAGCATTGTTTTACGTGTGCCTTTGCTTGCAGAGAAGATGACGTGTCCTGGTAGGGCCAGGTGCCTACGACCCAACACCAGGCTTGGCAGGGCAGCCTCTGCTCTCCAGGTCTCCCTGGGTTCGATGCCACCTCCAGGCACCTCCCTGCAGCCCAGAGCTGATGCCTGGAGTGCAGGGCTGTCAGCAGGGGCTGAATGATGTGTGCACATGCCACAGGGGAGGGAAGAGGCACAACGGGTCCAAGAAGAGGTTGGACAGCCCCAGTCTGGGGGCTTCATCTGATGTTTGGTTCCTCCTTCTCGAGGCAGGATCTGTCCCTCCTTCCCTGTGCACCTGCCCAGAGGTGCCATGCCCACCCAGGCTGCCCCACCACTTGTACACTTCACCCCAGCTGCCTGAGAGCCATGGGACAGTGGGAACATCACAGAACCAGATCCATGCTGGGTGGCCTTGTGCCTAGTGCAATCCCATTAAATCTAACCCAGGGGCTAGGTCAGCTCCTACTCTGGAACTTCACAAAAAAACTGAAGGGATCAAAAGCGCGACCTGGGGCTTTGCAGCTCTGGGACTCCTCGTAGGTGGTACCAACCCTCCTGCCATATCCCCATCCATCATTGCCATGTCACCACCCAACCTCCTGCAAGGAACCACCATGGGATTAAATCAGTCACAGGCAGCTTTCTTCCATGCTTCAGGGCATGACTTCTTCAAGTCTTGCTGACCGCTTGGGCACCTGCATGCCTAGGTGCCCCTACCTGTTTGTTCTTGTCCCAGCATGTGGCCTTGGCTCTCCGCATAGCCTTTTGGGGTGGGGGGCAGAAGCCCCACAGTGGAACTGGCCCTACAGGATCAAGGGGGAAGAAAGCCAGCCTGCCCATGGCTTTGGTCCAGGGGGGAAACTATTCCACCACAGCATGCCCCCAGCTCATCCCCACCTCTGTAGGGCGAGCAGCAGGTGAGGGCAACGGGACAAGACCACCTCCCATATCCCCCCCTTCCAGCCTTACCACAGGCTTGGGAGGGATGAAAAAGCTCTGCTCTATTAAATCCGCTGGGAAACAGGGGGGGGGTCTGAGGCATCAGGAGGTCTGGGGGAGCGAACACTACTT
>NW_023304545.1:0-27760 GCF_011077185.1 Oxyura jamaicensis
GCCCGGGGGGGGGGGGGGGGGGGGGCACTGCGGCATCGCCCCCCCGCATCCCCATGGCACCGCAACCCCCAGTGCGCGGCCCCCCCGCCTCACTGCCCCCCCCATCCGGCTCCGGATTTTGGGGTCCCCCCTTTTGGCTGCGCCCCCCCCCCCCCCGCGACCCCAAAATAGCGGGGGCGGCCGTGCCCTGAGTCACATCGGAGCCGTGACCGTGAGCAGGGACCCGCGGGACCGGGTGGGCGGCAGCTGTGCCACGGGCACACGGACAGACACACAGACACAGCAGGGGAAGGGACGCGCCGTGGGGCTGTCACCCCGCGGTGGCCGTGCTGGGCGCCCCGCGGTGTCCCCACACCCCCCCTGTCCCCACCGCAGGTGCTGCGAGTGTGGGGCATCGCTGTCCCACCAGTACTACGAGAAGGATGGGCGGCTGTACTGCAAGAAGGACTACTGGGCGCGCTTCGGGGAGCTGTGCCACGGCTGTGCCGAGCAGATCACCAAGGGGCTCGTCATGGTAAGGGTGCGCGGGACACCGGGGGCGGCCCGCGGCGACCGTCGGCTGCGGTGACCCTCGCCCACGGCGCTCTCCGCGTGGGTCCTGGCAGCCGCTGGAGTTCCCCATTGCGCGGGGAGGAGGCCGGGGGTGGCACTCAAGGGTGCCGCGTGCTGACGTCGCCTGCCTGCAGGTGGCCGGGGAGCAGAAGTACCACCCTGAGTGCTTCAGCTGCCTCAACTGCCACACGTTCATCGGGGACGGGGACACTTATGCACTGGTGGAGCGCTCCAAGCTGTACTGGTAGGTAGCGGCCACAGCGGGCAGGGCTGGTGGGTCCCCGTATGTGTGTCGCGCCCATGCCCACCCCTCTCCTCTCGGCCCCGCAGCGGGCACTGCTATTACCAGATGGTGGTGACGCCGGTCATCGAGCAGATCCTGCCCGACTCGCCAGGGTCCCGCATCCCGCACACCGTCACCCTCGTCTCCATCCCTGCCTGCTCTGACGGCAAGCGTGGCTTCTCCGTCTCCATCGACCAGCACTGTGGCACCCAGGGCTGCGGCGCCGAGCACTCACGCACCGTCCGTGTCCGAGAGTGCGTAGCCCCGTCACTGCTGCGCCGTGTCAGCCCCTCGCTCCCGGGGGTCAGGTCCCTTCAGCTGGTGGGAGCCGCCCGCTGCTTTGCCCCTGGCAGGGCCTTGTTGGGGTGGGAGGGTGAAGGATAGAAGTGACTGTGTGGTCCCATCTGTGCAGGGTGGGGATAGTGGTGGCATGTCCCTGTCAGCTGGGGTGGCTTGTGGACACTGTGCCGGCATGTCCCCAGCCGTCAGGGTGGTGTGGGGTGGCGTGCTGGTGTTCACCCATCTGCCAGCAGGGATGTGGGTGCCATGTCAGCATGTCCCCATGTGCTCGGGGTGACTTGGGGATACCACATCAGTGTGTCCCCCTTGGGGTGACCTGTGGGTACCGTGTCAGCTTGTCCCCATGTGCTCAGGGTGACCTGTGGGCACCATGTCACAAGGGGTGACCGACAGGTCCACTCAGTGTCCCCAACAAGCAGGGGTGACCCGTGGGTGCATGCCTGCGTGTCCGCAGCCAGCAGGGACACAGCCATAGGGGCTGACCCCCTGCCGCACGCTGGCCCCACAGGGTGGACCCGGACTGCATCAGCCCTGACATGAAGAACTCCATCCACGTGGGTGACCGCATCCTGGAGATCAACGGCACGCCCATCGGCCACGTGCCGCTGGATGAGGTACGCTGCCCCCGTGCTCCCCAGCGTGGCCATCCCACAGGGAGCCCCCATGCCACCCCCATGTCCTCTGTGCCCCCAGATCGACCTGCTGATCCAGGAGACCAGCCGCCTGCTCCAGCTGACCATTGAGCATGACCCCCACGAGCCCCTGGCCCGCGAGTCGGCGCTGGCGTGCAGCCCCCTCCCCGACCTGCGCAGCCCCCTGCACTCCCCGGCCCCCACGCCCTGCGGGGAGCTTGGTGCCATGCGCCAGCGCACCGTCATGTAAGGCCACCGCGCGTCCCCATCCCACGCTCCATGCCCAGCCGTGCAAACACCAGGGTGACCCCGCGTCCGTCCGTCTGTCTGTCCCGCAGGAGGAGCTGCAGCACGGACAAGTCTCCAGGCTCCAGCTCGGTGGGCTCGCCCGCCTCCCAGCGCAAGGACATCAGCCGCTCCGAGTCGCTGCGCATCGTCTCCCGCGCCCACCGCATCTTCCGCCCCTCTGACCTGATCCATGGCGAGGTGCTGGGCAAGGGCTGCTTCGGCCAGGCCATCAAGGTGTGTCACCGAGGGGGGGACACCAGTGACACAGTGCCAGAGCCCCTGCTGGCTGTAGGCAGCCACCAGTGTCACGAGCATGGCAGTCTCAGCTCCCCTGGCCTCTGTGTGGGGGGGATGTGGGTGATGTGTCCTGCGGCTCAGTGCCTGCCCTCTGCCAGGTGACACACAGGGAGACGGGCGAGGTGATGGTCATGAAGGAGCTGATCCGCTTTGACGAGGAGACGCAGAGGACCTTCCTCAAAGAGGTGAGCGGCACGCAGCTCGCCGGGTGTGGGGACAAGGGATGGGGCTGTGCTTCCCCCTCCCAGTGTGGGGTGCAGCGGTGGTGCTGTGACAGGGCTGGGAGGGGGCATGGGGCAGGGGTGGCTGGGCAGCTCCATTTGATGGAGGGCAGTTAGCACAGGGTCTGCCTGGGGAACACTGGGGTGTCCCGCGGGGTGTGGTGTGCCTGACGGGTGCTGCGCCCCCAGGTGAAGGTGATGCGCTGCCTGGAGCACCCCAACGTGCTGAAGTTCATCGGGGTGCTCTACAAGGAGAAGAGGCTCAACTTCATCACCGAGTACATCAAGGGGGGCACCTTGCGGGGCCTCATCAAGAGCATGGTGAGTGCCAGCGGGAGCGGGTCAGGGGGCAGCTCCACGCCCCCACCCCGTGGCAGGGCAGGACCCCTCCCCACTTCCCTCTTCCCGCAGGACAGCCACTACCCCTGGAGCCAGCGGGTCAGCTTCGCCAAGGACATCGCTGCTGGCATGGTGAGCAGCCCCAGGGGATGGTGCCGCTGGAGGGTTGGCTCCGTGGGATGGGTGCAGGTGGATGGTCGGGTGCTCTCCCCACCTGCCCTCATCCCATCCTTCCCCCAGGCCTACCTCCACTCCATGAACATCATCCACCGCGACCTCAACTCCCACAACTGCCTGGTGCGGGAGGTAAGGCTCACCCTGCCTGTGCCACCAGCCCGGCCGAAGGGCTCAGCCCCAGGGGGCCCCGTGGGGCTGGCCCCATGCCTCACCCCCCTCCCTCCACCTAGAACAAGAGTGTGGTGGTGGCTGATTTTGGGCTGGCGCGGCTCATGGTGGATGAGAAGAACCAGCCCGAGCATCTCAAGAACCTGAAGAAGCCGGACCGCAAGAAGCGCTACACGGTGGTGGGCAACCCGTACTGGATGGCCCCTGAGATGATCAACGGTGAGCGGTGTGGGGGCACGGGGACAGCTGGGGCTCGTCCCCAAGAAGGGGACACTTGGGGACAGACAGGACGTGCAGTGTGACCTGACCCATCCCTCCCTGCAGGGAGGAGCTATGATGAGAAGGTGGACATCTTCTCCTTCGGCATTGTCCTGTGCGAGGTGAGTGCTGCTGCCCCCGTGCTGTCCCCGGTGCCACCACGCTGTCCCCACTGGAGCCCATCTCTCCTCCCTCACTTCCTCCCCAGATCATCGGCCGGGTCAGCGCCGACCCCGACTACCTGCCCCGCACCACCGACTTCGGCCTCAACGTCCGGGGCTTCCTGGACCGCTACTGCCCCCCCGCCTCCCCCCCCAGCTTCTTCCCCATCGCCGTCTGCTGCTGCGACCTGGATCCTGAGAAGCGGTGAGTGCTGGTGCCCTGCGTCCCCTAGCTTGGGGATGTCGGGGTGCTTGTGTGGCCAGGGGGGCTGCTGGCACGGGGTGGTGCAACACGTGCCACATGTCCCTCTCTCCTCAGGCCGTCCTTTGGCAAGCTGGAGCAGTGGCTGGAAACCCTGCGCATGCACCTGGACATCCACCTGCCACTGAGCTCGCAGCTGGAGCAGCTCACCCGAGCCTTCTGGGAGACGCACCGGAGGGGCGAGGGGGGCCTTCCCCCCCACCCCGAGCTCCCCGACAGAGCCTCCCACCTGCACCCCGTCTAAGCTGCTGAGATGGGAGCCACAGCCAGCATCTCCTCTGGCCCGGGGCCGGCCCCGGAGCCACCCTCGTGTTCCCTGTGCTCACGCCCCGTCCCTGGGAGCTGGATCTCCCCGGGCAGCACAGCCTGCACGGCCCCCCATACATAGCCCCAGCCCCCCAGGAGCGAGGGGTGGGGGGGACATCCCCCCCCTCCGCTCACTTGGTGACCACACAGCCCCCCGCTTTGCACGCCCGGGGGCTCCCCTGTCCCACACCCGCGTCCTCGCGGAGGTGCCTTGGGTTTCCGTGAACTTGCACTGCAACACAGTAGGGGCGTCCCCGTTCCTCCGTGAGTGGTGGGGGGCACGGTCCCTGTCCCCCCCCACCTCCCCACCATCAGGCATCCTCACAGCGATGCCCCGGCTGTCCCCACTGACGCTGCTCCCGCCCCGTCCCCATGGGCACAGCGAGCGGTACCTGCGGTGTAGGGATGGGCGCGCAGCTCTCCCCACGTCCCCGCAGCGCTCCCCCTGTCCCCGCCGCCTGCGCTGTGCCGTGACCACCACATCCCCGGGGGGCCCTGGGCTGAGCCAGGTCTCGGTGCGCCCGTGGGCGTGGGGACGTCTCAATCCCCTTGAGGGCCAACACGAGGGGGCTGCTCCGTGCGGTGCTTTTCATGCTCTTTATTCAGGTTCATTTTCTGTAAGATATTTAAAGAGAAGAGTTTGTATTATTTTTTCATACGACGTAGTTTGCCATTTGTCACTGCCTCAGTTCTGCTTTACCGAAGGATGAAACTGTGAAGCCTCTCCGCGCACTTTGCCCGGGAAGTCAAACGCGACGTCCTCTCCGGAGGCGGGAAGGGAACTCAAACTGTGATGTACCCCGGCCCTCGGTCAATAAATCCTTCCCCGCTCGCTGCCCGGCCTGCTTGGGACTTGCTCGCTTGCACAGGGGCTGCCCCTGCAAGGGGGGGCCCTCTGCCTGCCCCCCAGGGCCCCTGAGCCGTGTTTCCCTGTCCCCCCGTGCCCCAGGGCTGGCCATATGCTGCCCCTGCTCTCTGCAGCGCCAAGCTCCACGTGCAGCGAGGTGGCCACGCACAGTCCAGCGCATGTGGCGGTGGCCCCTGTGTGTCCCTGCGTCCTCGCTGCCTTTCCAGCCCAGCTTTCAGTTGGCTTTGGCGTGTGTCCAGGGCAGTGACGGCTGCTTCCGTGTCGCTGCCTCAGCCACGCTCGGCTTCCCGGAGGCTTCTCCTTATCTGTGGGCACCAGCTGGAAAAACGTCCCCAAGGGCCACCATCATCAGCCCAGGGTGTGCCAGAACCGCCCGAGGGGACAAGGGCAGGCTGCAGCATGGGCACAGGGCCACGTCCTTCCTGGGGGAAGGAGAGGTGGTGGCATCTCCTCCTTGGGGATCTTCAAAAGCCACCTGGAGGTGGTCCTGGGCACCCTGCTATGGGTGGCCCTGCTGGAGCAAGGGCTGGACCAAATGCCCTGCCCAGCTCCCTGCCAACCTCAGCTATCCTGTGGCTGTGGGGTGCAGCCACCCTGGGACAGGTCCCCAGCTACATGGGCATCCCTGTCGTGGGAGGTTCTTGAGCCTTGGCTGGAGAAGACCTCAACCCCCAAGTTTTCTGTCTGCAAGCAGCATGGAGGCTGCTTGGATGGAGGGGATGGGGTGGTGACAACGGGGTGGCCCTAGGCAATGCTGCAGCCAGGTAATGAGACTGCACAGCCATAAGGAAAAGGGAATCAGATCCAGGCTGGATCCGTGTGGATCACAAGGAAAACCTCATGGTTTATTGCTCCAGTGCTGCCAAGAGTCAGGGCCTTCAGGGCCATGCCAGCAGCCTGTCCCCTCCACTGCGTCCCTGGCCACTCCTTCGCTGAAGAAGCACCTGGGGGACTTGGGGGGGAGATGGTGGCTGCATCCCATGGAGCAGCCTGAGGGCACCCCCAGCCAGGTCCTGCATCACCTCCATGCCCCTGGTCACCCTGGTGAAGGAACAGGAGCACCCGGTGCCCTTGGTGACATCACTCTGCACCGCTTCTGCACTTGGGGCACAGGACACCATCGCCGCGGGCAGCCGGGCTCGTGCGTGCCCTGCTCCCTGGGGACTGATTTCAGCCAAACCGCGGCCGTGCCCCACGCAGCACCATGGCCCAAAGTCCCCTGCTGCCACCAGGCAGTGACACCACATGGGACCCCTCGGCTGCTGTTCCCCAGCCTGGCAGCGCCACCACCCAGTCCCCACGGGTCCCTGAGTCCCCCCGCAGCCTCTCGCCTTGCACAGTGATGGAGCTGCGGAACGGGATGTGCCTGGTGCAACCGGTGACATCGGGCCACTTGCTGGTGGCCCTGCAGAGTCCCCTTAGTGCCCGGCGGGTGGGAGGACAAATGAGAGCCAGTGGCCAGCCGCAGCTGCGACCAGAGCAGGGACAAAGCGGTGGCCACTCGGTCACCCCCATGACAAGCAAGTTGTCCCAGCAAGAGCCACCAGCTGGGGGCTGCCCCCCGCGGGACACCCGGGGGGCCCCGGCACGGCCCCAGTGCCGCAGCAACAGGGCTGTCTTCCTTAGGGAGCAGATGACCCAGACCGAGCCCAGCACGGAGGTTTTTCCACCCCGGCAGGTTGATGTGAAGACCCAGCTGCCCACATCCCCAGCCCCGCAGCGAGCCCCCCATGCTGCCCACCCCACCAGCAGCTCCCCGTCCCCACCACTGGCACCACGCAGCCCCACAGCCATCGCTGACACCAAGCCATCCCGCAGGGCCACGCAACAACCCAGGGACAAATCCAGCTACCGCTGCGTGCTGCACCGGGCCTCCCCCAAGCCTGGCACCACGCCGGGCTCCTCGCCCCTGGAGCCCCCGCCAGCCCAGCCCAGCACGGGGGCCTCAGCCCCGCGGGAGAGCAGGGGGGTGCTGAGGGCGGAGGCCCGTGCCGAGGAGCAGGAGGAGTACCGCTGCGCCCTGCACCGCGCGGCCAAGCGGCTGCGGCGAGAGGTGGAGACGGAGGTGGCCCATGGGGGCAACTGGCCCACGGCACCTTCCCGGCCGTCACCTCCCACGAGGGACAAGGGCACCCAGACCAAACCCGTGCCTGTGCTCCCACGCCCCACTGAGCGCTCCCCCGAGGACACGCATGCCCCTGGTAGGGACTTCCAGGGACCAGCTGTCCCCCTGCCCCCGGTACTCGCCAGGGATGTCCCCACTGCCAGGGCTCTGCCCAAGCCTGGCCCCGACTCGGCTTGGTGGCCCCTGGTGCACCCAGAGCAGCAGGTGGCCCCATGCCCCATGTCCCCATCGATGAGGCCGAATGACACCGAGATTGGTTCCTTGGAGCTGGGTGCCATCACCGAGGTCACAGCGGGCAGAGGTGGCTCCAGCGAGGATGTGGCCGAGCTGGCACCGTGCCGCAGAGCCCCTGCCACCGCCGTCCCACAGGAGGTGATGTCCAAGAGCTTCCCCTCCGGCTGTGACGCTGACGATGGGGACGTGGCAGGCAGGGAGCTGGAGGCCTCTGGGTTTAGGACCTTCTTCATGGGTGAGTTTGGGCTGAACCTGCTGCAGCTGGGGTGGGAGGGAGATGTGAATGTGGCAACACGTGCCCTGGGAAGGACGTCAAGGATGTCCTTGTCCCCTCTGCCCCGGACACAGGGATCTGGCAGGGGCACAGCCTGGGGACACCGTGGAGGGGACATTGTGTGGGGACAGGGGTCACAAATCGCAGCTGGAGCTCACTGCCCTTCTTCTCCATTGCAGATCTGGCCAACGAGAGGCACGCCGACCTCCTCTGGTCCCTGAAAGGTGAGGCCGGCCCCTTGTGGCAGTTTGTGTAGGGCCTACATAAACACAGTGTTTTGATCCCAACTATAAAAGCTCGGGTCCCTTGGCCACCAGGCCTGGGCGGGCAGCAGGGCCCCCTCTGCTGCCGTTTGAGCTTCCCCAGCACGTCGCTGCCTCCCTGCCCATCTCTGCAGCAGTGACACACCGACACACCGTGCCACCCGAACCGTGCCCTGTGCTGGCCCTGGCCTGGATGGAGGACCTGGGGGGGGACCACCAGGGAGCCCTAGAAATCCTCAGCTGCTACTGATGGAAAAACTTCTTTTTTCCTCGTTCTTTCTGTTGTCCTCTGCCTGCTCCGGTGCTGACCTGCCCCTGGCTGTGGCTCCAGATGCGGAGGTAAGCGATGGCCTGGCTGAGGTGACACTGGGTGCTGCCAATTCCCCACTGCCACCGCTTCCGCAGACTGGGGGAAAGGGGTCAGCACCATTTTGCAAAGGATTTTTGGGGCCCGATGGCATGTGATGAAGTGTGGGGAGGCTCAGGGGATGGCACAGAGCTCACCCCACGCCTGAGCCCCCGGAGGACCCCCTACCCTGGTCCGGAGCTGGCTGCAGAGGGACAGCCTGAGGGACTTGGCATAAGGATGTGGAGATGCTGCTGTGTGGGTGTGGGTGTCTGCCAGACCCTGGCACAGTGTTTCAGGGGCTGTTGGCTGCCCTGCAGGGATCCAGCACAGGGAGTGACCCAGGCACTTGGGTGGCACCCCGGGGTGCACAATGCGGCTCATCCTCCTCATGCTGGGAAAAATGAGTTTGCTCCCAGCCTGGAAGTTGCTTGGCTGTCCCCGGGGGGACTTCGAGGCTGCAAAGTGCCGTGGGCACGTGTCGGCATCCTTCCAAGGCTGTGTCCCGTGGGAAGCGCTGGGAAGTTTGCTTTGAGCCCTCAGGGATGGCTTGGTGGTGACCCTGGCAGGCATTCCTCTGCCGAGCCTCCATGCTGGCGAGGCCCCCAAAAATGGACCCGTTGCAACTGAAATAGCTAAAAATAGTGGTTCTCACGGAGGATGCTGTGAGCGGCTCTGCAGCCTCTGAACCTGCCAGTGTGAGAGGAGGGGCTGACCCTGTGGTGTAGGCACTCAGCCCTGGCTCCACGTGCTGTGCAGGGGTGGGCTGGGGGCAGCACCCCCTTGGGAAGCCCACCAAGGAGCCAAGGACCCGTCTCAGTGTGGTGCTGGGGGAATGGGAGCAGAGAGGAGGGTGTGGGCGGGGGGAGCGGGCAGGCAAGGGGTTAACGGCCCCGCGCCCACCGGATGCAGCATCCTGGGATGGGCTCTTTCCATCTTGTTTTGGTTTGGAGGAATAAAAGCTTTGGCAGCGCATAGCCTCTTCCCAAAATAACTCAGCCTCCCATGATAATTATAGAGCGCTGGCCCCTGGTAGAGGCTCGCTGCAGCTTCCCTTCCCAGCCAGCACCCGGCTGCTGCTGCTGGCCGGGGCGAGGGAGGCCAGGGTGCTCAGGGTGCCTTGGGGATTGCCAGCCTTCCTCCATGCCACTGCTGCTCCTCCTGTGTCATTCCCCACTGAGGAAAACGCAGCTGGCCCAGGCCGGCCAGTGCAGCATCCCTAGGGATGGGGACATCACCACCGCTGCGTCCCAGAGCTGCCCTGCTCTCACAGGGAAAATGCACAAGACAACCCAAAGGCCCCATTCCCCGCTGTGATGTGGCCGTGTTGGGCACACTGAGCACGCTTCCTCAGCCAGGCACGGACAGAGTGTGACCCCCTTTAGCTCCAGCTGCCATGACGTAGCTTGGGCTTGCCCCCCTGCGGCCCCCTCCCACTCCGCAGCTGATCCCTTCAGCTTTTAATGCTCTATTTAAAGCCCGGGCTGCAGCTCTGCAGCCACATCCCGCAGCCCCCTCCAGGCACCGGGCTCCTTGAGCGAGGCCCTGGCCAAATTCCCACTGCTGGAGGCTGCGTGCATCGCCTGCTGGCCTGGCTGAGCACGGCCAACTCATCACAGCAGTGCCCAGCTCAGTGCCCCCCCATGGGAGCAGCTGCTCCTTGAAGGGCACCGGGACACAGGGCTGAGCTCCTGGAATGTGTAAGTGAGTAATCCCCAGTAATGCTGCCTCTCAGAGGAAAGCACTGCTGCGGGGATTAGAGATTTAAGCATCCATCCTCCCCTACCTGCCCCTGCCTGCCCCTGCCCCACTCCTGCCCACTGCCCGCTGCCCCAGATGGACGGGGCCCGGGCGCTGCTCGGGCTCCCACGTGCCGGTTGTGCCTCCATGGGCTGTTTACAGGAATAAAGAGAGCACGGTGCATGGAGCCATCTGGCCATGGCCCCGCGGCGTGGAGGGGATGAGGCCCTGAGCAGTGACAGTGCTGGGGGCAGAGCTGCGGGAGCGAGATGGTCCCAGCTTCTGCCTGGGCTGGCTCTGGCTTTGCCTCCAGCTGCTGCTGGCCAAGCCCCCCGCTGCCGCTTTCATGGCCGGGAACACAAGCACCCCATGACGCCCCGGCCTCTGTCTTATGCCAGTGTCCTCCCCTGCCCTCCATGGGGACAGGAGGGACACAGCTACGTGCCACCAGCACTCACTGCAGGGTCCCATGGCCGGGAGTATCCCCAAAAGCAGCCGCCTCCAACCCCAGCACTGGTTTGGGACAGGGACAGGGACAGGGACCGGGACAGGGACAGCACAGAGCAGGCTGTGATTTTGCAGACAGAGCTGTGGGATCCAGTGCCTGGTACCCAGTGTGTGATGTGTGGTGCCAGCTCCCAGCAACAGTTGTGCAGCTCCCAGTACACAGACTGGTACTAGTGTTGGTACCAGTCTGCATGTACCCAGTAGCTGGTGTGCAGTGACCAGTGAGTGTTCCCCAGTGCTCGGTGCCTCCTGCCCAGTGCTTGGTACCGGCTGGGCAATGCCTGGTACTGGTGCCAGTGCCTGGTGCTGCTGCCCTGTGCCCAGTACATGGTGCTGATGCCAGTGCCCAGCCCATGGTGTCGGTGTGCTGTGCATGGTGCTGGCACTGGCGCAGTTCCTGGTGCCTGGTGTGGATGCTGGTGCTGGTACTGGTGTCCAATGCCTCGTACCAGTGTTGGTGCACAGATCCCAGTTCCCAGTGCTGCTACTGATGCCAGTGCCTGGTGTTGGTGCCAGCATTGGTGCCAGTGCCAGTGCCTGGTGCTGAAGCCAGTGCTGATACTGGTGTCAGTGCTGGTGCCAATGCCGATAGCAGTGCTGACGCTGATGCTGGTGCTGGTGCCAGTGTCGATGTCTGTGCCGGTGCCGGTGCCCAGTGCTGCTGCTGGTGCTGCTAGTGCCCGTTTTCCGGTGCCCGATTCTGACGCTGGTGCCGGTCCCGGTGCCGAACGCCGGCACTGATGTTGGTGCCGATGCCGATGCATTGATGCCGGTGCCGGTGGCGGTGCCCGGTGCCGCCCCGCCCCGCCCCGCCCCCGCCGCTGCTATTTCTGCTCATCCCGGCGGCGGGGCCCGGCCGTGCCGCTCGGCAGCCGCCGCTCCCGGACGGCGCCCGGCAGCCATGGTAAGGCCGGGGGGGGGGGGGGGCACAACGCGGCCGTACCTGCCCGGCACCGGGGGCACGGGGGGGAACTGCACATCGCCCCCCGCTCCGTGGCATCGGGGCGCCCCTCTCCTACCCCATCCCCGGAAAGCGGCACCTGCGGCCCCCATCCTCGGCACCGCCGTAAGGGACGGGAGGGGGGGGCAGCGGCTGTGTCTGTCCGCCCCCCCACCCCTTACCGGGGCCTTCGGCCGCTTCCCGGCAGCCGCTCGCGGTTGCGGTGCCGGCGGCACTGCCGGCCGGGCCGGGCCCTCCCTCGGGGCCGCTCGGAGCGGGGTCCCGGCGAGGTGCGGAGCCACCAAGAGCCCGCCTGGCCCCGGCCCCCGCCGCGGCCCGTCCTGCGCCCCGGCACCGGGCATCCCCCCCGCGGGGTGGCCGGGGGGGCGGGGGGGGGGCGGGGTGGGGGGGGGGGGGGGGGGGGGGGCGGGGAGCACCCCGGGGCCACGGTGCCCGCGGAGGGACCCCCGGTGGGACCGAGCCGCCCGTCCTTCCCGAGCGGCCGCCGTGGGAACGGGAGCGGCGCATTCCTCGGAGCGGGACGCAGCGAAAGCAGCCGGGAGGGCGGCTGGCAGAGAGTGCCGACACTGCTTCTGCGAAGCGCCGTCCTCAAAAGTCCCCTGTCACCCCCCCCCCCCTCCCCGGGCAGGCTGCTGAGCCCCAGCTCCCGGCCGCGTCGGAGCCACTTCAGGCTCGCAGCGCCCCGAATCTTCTCGTTTGCTCGGGGTCGTGGTGGCTGTTCCTGTGGTTAACGGCACGCGTCGAAACGCTGCCCCGATTCCAGTCCGGGCAGGCCCCGCTGTCACTTCCCGGCTGCAGCACCCGAGGTGCTGCCATGCGTGCTCCCAGCCTGGGTCCCCCCCCGCAGGTAACTCAGCCTGCTCCCAAAAGGTGCCCCGAAGGGAAGGGGCTGCAGCTCCCACACCGAGGGGTGCGTTGGGAAGCTCTTTTCTTGTGTGCCTCTCTGCATGGCCACCCTGCCCAGGCCTGGTACCACGCCTGACCCTGCACCCTGTCTGTAGGGTGCCCAGCACCCCGCTCCTCACCCATGGTTCCCCCACACACATCCAGCCCTGGAGGTCCCAGCTACATGTGTTTTCTGCTCCCCCACAGCCTCCCCAGGCTGCCCAAGCTGAGCAACACAGCTCGGGGACTTGGTTTTCCAACAGGGAAGGCACTGATGGGGCTGGAGCTGGGAGCTGGGAGCGAGAAACTCCAATTACAAGAGGGCGGCAGCAGGCAGGTCGCAGCACGAGCAGCCCAGGTGCTGGCTGCCCCAGGGAAGGGGCCCTGGGACAGCCGAGCCCCCCGGGCTGCTCCTGGGAAAACCGGGCTTTGGTGGGGGGTGGTTATGGGGACGGGAAGCCTCTCGCTGCAGTGCGGTGCATGGGGAACACGGGGGGACGCAGGTGCTGGGGAGTGGAGGGGGTGTTGGGGATGGGGGCGTCTGTGGCCCCGTCTGCCTTAGATGCCCAGCTGTGGTGTGTGCAGTGCCATGGGTGGCACATCGGGGTGTCACCTTCAGGTGGGGCACGGCTGCGGGGACAGAACCTGGCCGGGACTCTTCCTCCCACCCCCGTGGGGACAGGGTGCAATGCTGTCCCTGGGGACGTGGGGCTGGGGATGCTGCAGGTGCCTGGCAGCCCTCACCCACACCCTGGGTGCGAAGCTTCCCTGGAGCAGCCTGGGGAGGCTGTGGGGAGCAGCCAGGTGTGGAGATGCCAGCGGTGGCTCTCCCAGCTCAGGCTGTGCTGCCCCAGTGCCCCACCAACCTCACCCCGTGGCACCCTCGAGCTGTCACCATGTGGGATGGTGTGATGCAGGGTGACAGGCGGGGACAGGGCAGCCGGCAGCAGCTCGCATGTGCAGCGGGGTGTGTAATCCGCTTACAGGGCACGGCACACATAAATCCCAGCTTGCAGGTGGGCGCCGGCGTGGGACAGTCAGGGAGCAGCGGCACTGGTGCTGTGTGCGCTGCCAGGGCTCAGCCTGAGAGCCCGTGCTGGTGTTATGGGTTGTGGGTGCTGGGGCCCGGCACAGGACCATCAGCCTTTGTTGGCCCCTCGCGTTTTGTCTCCCAGCTGCCCTCTGCGGCACAGGGCAGCACTCTGGGGCTTTTTAGCATTTCCCTGGGTAACTCAGGCGAGTGAAGCCTGCCCGGCTCCGCACCTGAGCTGCTTCAATGCATCTCGACATGCATCAAGGCGAATCACTGTCGGGCTGATGGGGGAGACCCCCAGCACTGACAGCTTGGGCTGCTGCCTCCGGCTCCTCCACGGGCTGTTAATGCTTTGGTTAACCCTTGAGGATGAACATGGGCAGCTGACCCATGTTTCTCTGGGGATGGAGTTGTTTCTCTTGGGATGAATGTCCTCCAAGCTGCGTGCTCAGCCCGAGGACTGGGGGGCTCAGGCAGCCCCGTTACGCCCTGCCTGCCTGACCACCCCCTGGCCAGTGATGCTTCACTGGTCCCTGACACCTCCAAGAGCTGCTCTCCGGCTCCGTAGCTGGCCAGGAGCTGGGCTCACTCTGCTCCCTGTGCCTGGGGGCTCCCCTCTTGTGCCCCCCACGCTGCCACTGCCCCACCGCACTCAGGAGGGCTGTGCCTGGGTGCCTCGGTGCCTGCACAGGGTGGAGTTATGCTAATGTGCTCCTGTCCCTCTCTGAGCCTCTGCGCAGCCGGTGCCACTCGCAGCATCTCCCAGCCGCGGTGACACCGGCTCGGCCATGGCCACCGGCCCTGAGCTGCAGCCTCTGCAGGAGGTATGGGGGGAGCATCGGGGGAGAGGGGGCAGACACGGGTGGGGGACATGGGGGGGAGCCCCACACCCAGCTAGAGGGGGGATGGAGAAAGTGCCACAGCTGATGCGTGGCCCCAGGGATGTACCCACTGCAGGGAGGATGTGATCCAGCTTTGTGGAGCTTCCCTGTGCTGGGGTGAGGGGACTGGGGCCCCAGAGGGCTGCAGCCCCATGGGACAGAGCTGGGGCAGTGGGGCTGGGAATGTGTGGTGGCAGTGCGTATTTGTCACCTGTCCCCAGATGGGCAGGGTGTGCTGAGCGCACCGACAAGGGGAGGATACTGCGGGGTCAGGGACCTGCTGAGCGCTATTGACCCACTGGGGAGGGGGGCGGGGAGGGGGATGAGGGGGAGACATACGATGCCACCAGCCTGGCACTGCCATCCCCCATCCTGGTGGCCGTGGGGGTGCCAGGCAGAGCAGCAGCGTGACCTCGTTTCCAGCCCGCTCACCCGACACCTCTCGCCTGGCCTGCAGCACAGCCGCCCTCCGCAGGGACACGGGGTGCAGGGGGACATGCGTGTCCCCGTGGGGGGCTCTCGCCTCGGTGCCACTGTGCGGGGTGGGGGCTCACCCCTGTCCCCAGTCTGGGGGTCCCCCTGTGGGGTGGGATTCCCAAGGCAGTTTCCATGGGGAGCCCACGAGCAGACCCCTGCTTGCCCCCCAGCTCCATGGCTGCTGCCTCTCATCTCTCTTCTCCCCACCCCCCTTCCCCATGCTCCCTGCAGGCCATGGCGCACGTGGGGGCTCTGCCCACCCCAGAAGACCCCAAGGAGTGTGGGGGTGCCCAGCCCCCCCCCCAGGGCCAGGGGGGACAGTCCCCATCCCTGCCCCCCGGAGCGCCAGGAGCCGTCTGACCTCCCCATGCAACAAGCTGTAAGCGTCCGCACCGCGGGGTGCATGGACCCTGCTGTCCCCATGCTGCCCCCACGCCTTTCCTGGGTCTGGCACTGTTGTCCCCCTCTTTTTTTCCCCCAAGGTTCCCCCCCCCCCACCTTAGGGGTGCATGAGGCTGACAGTGGAGGTTTGGGGGTCCCGATGCTGATCGGTGCCACCGCGGGCATCCCCTCCTTCCTCACTCCTTTTTCCCCCCCAGATCAAGCGCTTCCTGAAGGAGGACTCAGAGGAGGCTGAGCTCACGCATTTCCTCCGGGACTGCCCCCCCACTGACAGCCCCCGCAAAGTGGAGCCCCCCGAGGGCAGGCGGGAGCCCGGCCACCCCCTCTGTGGCAGGGTCCCCGCCGAGGAGCCCACCGATGACAGGGACACCCGGCCCTTCTCTCGCCCTCGGCCCCTGGATGCCCAGCAGCTCATCATGCCCCCCCCGCCGCCCAGCCCCTCCCGGCCACGCAGCCCCTGGGGGCAGCTGGACCCCTACGACTCCTCCGAGGTGCGATGGGTCCCTGGGGTGGGGGCGGGCTGGGAGGGGGGGACAAAGGAGTCACCACAGAGGATGTGCCTGCCCCGAGAACCCAAGGGGACCACTTGGGCTGCCTGGGGGGACACAGCCCCAGTGGGGAGAGCAGCATCCCCTGTCCCACGTCCCCTGTCCCATGTCCCCTGTCCCATGTCCCCTCTCCCCACAGGACGACAAGGAGTACGTGGGGTTTGCCACGCTCCCCAACCAGGTCCATCGCAAGTCGGTGAAGAAGGGCTTTGACTTCACGCTCATGGTGGCAGGTAGGGGCTGGCGCGGTGGCCAGCATGGGGATGGTGACGGGGGCGTCCCCTCACTGCTCCCCATCGCCCCAGGGGAGTCTGGGCTGGGGAAATCCACCCTTGTCAACAGCCTCTTCCTGACGGACATGTACAGGGACCGCAAGCTCCTGAATGCTGAAGGTAAGGACAGCACCGGGCACCGTGCAGCAGCCTCGAACGCCCCAATTGCTGCGGGGAGGGGACATGGATGGGTCTGGAGGGATGTCACCATCTGTGCCCCCCAAGGGGCTGGCAGCTCCACTCCGCACCCAGCTGGGCTCCTCCGGTCCCTCACACCCGTGTTTGTCCCTTCTGGGCTTCCCCAAAGGCAGAAGCAGGCGCGATGCTTTGCCAAGGCAGTGGGGGTCCCCAGCACGGTGCCCCCCCGCCGGGCTTTGTCCTGGGCTGCAAAGCAGAGGGGGAACAAAGCCCGGCTTGTTGGGCTGGGGACAGTCGGGGTCTGGGGCGCGGTGCCACGTGGATGGCTCCGCTTCAGCTGCTGTGGCCACGCTAATTAAAAATAGCCCGAAGGGTCCAGATCCCCGCGGTCTGGGGGGGTTATTGGGTTTGTTTCGGTTGCCAGGAACAATTTTCAGCCTAAATGAACACACGTGGCCACATGCAGGCGGAGCGATGAGAGCATCCCTGGGGCATGCAGGGGGGGCGGGGGTAAAGGGTTATTAAAACCCACAGTCATGGGGCTGTGGGGTCACACGGGTGCAGGGAGCTGAAAATGCTCCTGAGATGATGCTCCGGCAGCCCACCTTCTTCATCCTCACACTGCCCTGGCTGTGTTCACAGAAGGAGGGCTCCTGTTGGCTTCTGAGTTCAAAAGCCAAAAGCAGCTGTGGGCAGTGAAGTGCTTGGCTTTGGTGGACAAGGTGACCAGGAGCTTGGGGACACTGGGAGGCGTCCTGTGCCTCCAGGGGCTGGATGTGACCCCAGGCTCTGCTCTAGCACAGGGAGAGCAGCGGCTTCAGGCTGGGGCTAAGCGGGGTGGGTGCCCTGCTTGGTGCTGGACAGGTGCTGTCACAGGAGGTGATGGCATGGCCACTGGGGAAGGGTGAGCATGGTGCCACTGAGGCTGTGCACACCAGGTGCCCGCACCGTCCCCGTTTCTCCTGCCCTTGCAGAGCGCATCACGCAGACGGTGGAGATCACCAAGCACGTGGTGGACATCGAGGAGAAGGGTGTCAAGCTGCGCCTGACCATCGTGGACACGCCGGGCTTTGGGGACGCCGTCAACAACACCGAGTGGTGCGGGGAGAGGGCCACTGGGGTGGCCCTGGGGACAGGGAGTGCTGCTGTGGGTGCGAGTGGCTCCGAGGCAGGGACGCCCCACGGTGCTGTGGTTTGTGCAGCCCCTGCCCTCAGGACACAGTGCTGAGCCCTGGGAAGTGGTGTTGGGCCCAGAGATGTTGGGGTTGGGACTGGGGAAAGCCCATGGGGGCTCCAGTGGTCACCCAAACCGCCAGCCCTCCTGTTCCCCCAGCTGGAAGCCGGTGGCTGACTACATCGACCAGCAGTTCGAGCAGTATTTCCGTGACGAGAGTGGCCTGAACCGGAAAAACATCCAGGACAACCGCGTGCACTGCTGCATCTACTTCATCTCGCCCTTTGGCCACGGGTAGGGGCAGCCCCCCCTTCCCTGCCCGCCCGAGGCCGTCAGCAACGCCAGGGGGTCAGAGAAGGGGCTTGGGGCTCACAGGGCTCCCCCGCAGCCTCCGGCCCCTGGACGTGGAGTTCATGCGAGCCCTGCACCAGCGGGTGAACATCGTGCCTGTGCTGGCCAAGGCCGACACCCTGACGCCCTCCGAGGTGGAGCGCATGAAGAACAAGGTGAGGGGGAGCTGATCCTGCCTGGGGCTGTCCCCTCACCTCCCTCTTGCCTGTCGGTCCTTCCCATCCCCTGCCTGGGCTTTGCCGTGGAGCATCTCCCGTGACCCCCAGTACTGATGATCCCCAGGGTCCCATCTCTCTGGGGGGCTGGGGGTGTCCGTGACATCCTGCCCCCCTCCTGCGGGGGACAGGTTTGCTGGGTGCATGGCTGGCCCCTGGGGGACACGGGGTGGGTGGCTCTGCCCATGGCTCTTCCTCCCCCCTTTCTGAGGGGCAGAGCCCGGTCCTCACCCGGGCTGTGTGCGCAGATCCGCGAGGAGATCGACCACTACGGGATCCGCATCTACCAGTTCCCTGAGTGTGACTCAGACGAGGATGAGGAGTTCAAGCTGCAGGACCAGGCGCTGAAGGTGGGTTGGGCCCCTGCAGCCCCAGGGCCGGGGGGGGAGCACATCATCCCTGGTGCCAGGCAAGCCCTCCGGCAGCCCAGCACGGTGGGTTTGGGGTGTATTGCACAGGGCTGGACATCTCCCTGAGCTGCTGCCAGCTCCTCGGTGGGATGGAGGAACCCTGCTGCGAGCTCTGCCACCCCACAGCCAGGGCTCCGGGGCTCATCTTGGCAGAGCCGTGCTGGATACGGCCGAGGAGATGTGGGTGGGGGGATGTGGACATGGCCATGGCAGCTGGTCCGAGCCCTACTGTAACCCTCACCATCCTCTTGCAGGAGAGCATCCCCTTCGCTGTCATCGGCAGCAACACAGTCGTGGAGGCCAAGGGTCGGCGCGTCCGTGGGCGCCTCTACCCCTGGGGCATCGTGGAAGGTAACACCATGGGGGGACCTGTCCCTGCAGGGACGGGGACATCGCACACCCCTTCTCCGTGCTGTGGTCCCGACATTGGGGGTTTGGGGGGGGGGGGGCTGGTGGGGCCCCCTGACCCCCAGCTCCCCTGCAGTGGAGAACCCATCCCACTGCGACTTCGTGAAGCTGCGCACCATGCTGGTGAGGACACACATGCAGGACCTGAAGGACGTGACGCGGGAGACCCACTACGAGAACTACCGCACGCAGTGCATCCAGAGCATGACCCGCATGGTGGTGAAGGAGAGGAACCGCAAGTACGGGGCTGGGAGCGGGGCTGGGCTGTGCGGAGGGATGGGGCAGCCTCTTTTCTCCTTGGGGTGACATTGGGGTGGCCCTTTCCTTGCTGGCTGGAGGGGTTGGTGGGGACCCTTTGTCCCCACAGGCTCTGGGGCCAGAGCAGAGCAAGCAGCTGGCGCCAAGGCTCTGCCCTCAATGCCCACCAGACTCGTGGTACTCGCATCCCCTTCAGAATCCCCAGAATTCCAGGGGTGACCCCAAAAAGCAGGTGCCCCATGGGACTGGCTGCAGAGCCCTTGCCGGTGCAGTGTGGGGGCTTGGCAGGTGGCTTGTCCTTGGCTCGCGGGGCAGTCACGGGTGGCAGTAGGGGACGGCTGGCGGTGGTGATGGGTGCCCTAAGCTTGTCTCTCCATGCGCGCTGCGGGAGAAGGAGGCAGCCCTCCACGCTGCGGCTGTGCTGCGCCGACTGCTCTGCAGACTGAGCCAGGGACATGCTCGTCCCCGGCTGCCAGCGCTGCCTGCGTCCCCCGGCCCCTCTATAAAGTGTTTGCTGGTACCCAACGCTGTCTTGGTCCTTCTGTGCCTGCAAGGGCTCGGCAGGAAAGTACCGGGGGAGCTCCTGGGGACAGCCAGCCCCAGACCTCCTGCCTGTTGCCCAGATCAGCATCTAGTTTGCCCACTGTCAAGATTCCTGAGGAGGGGGCATGGTGATGGCAGTGCCCACGGTACTGGGAGGATGCAGTTCCCCTGCAGATCTGTGTCACTGGGGCCACCCACCTCACCCAGGCATGGTGGGGTTGCAGGGAGCCTGTCTGGCACTGTCACCCAAGCACCCACCTCCAGCAGTGCCCAAGCGGTCTGCAGGCACTCGTGTGTTTGCCACGGCCCTACTGTGTCCCCATCTGGTGGCACCCAGCTTTCCCAGCCAAAAGGAGGCAACCCCAAACTGGAGTGATGCTAGCTCGGGATGTGGGAGGCAGCTGGGTCCCTGAGATGAGTGCCCCGGGCTGATGAAGCCACTTGGCCCATGCCTGGTGCCAGCTCCAACCTCTTCTTGCTGCTGGGGCTGGAGCTGGAGCTCCACTGTCCCTGCAGCTCCAAATTCCCCCTGCCACTTCCAGGAGCCGTGCTGATGAGCAGGGATCTCCCAAACA
Source organism: Oxyura jamaicensis (assembly GCF_011077185.1). Classification (NCBI taxonomy): domain Eukaryota; kingdom Metazoa; phylum Chordata; class Aves; order Anseriformes; family Anatidae; genus Oxyura; species Oxyura jamaicensis. Next base: position 20,133 of record NW_023304545.1, read on the forward strand.
GACTAAAACTCAACCAGAAACCAGCCCCTGACTTTGCATGCCCGCACTACCCCAGCGCCAGGGGCAGCCTCCCCATGCACCAGCGCTGTCTCATCCGGCACCGCTCCCGCACGTCCCCACGCTGCGGGCACGGGGTGACACGTGTGACTGCTGCGAGCGGCAGCGATGTCGCAGCCATGTGGTCACCTGCTGGGGCAGCATGTGGCTCACGCAGGGACCCGGCCACCAGAGCTGGTCCCTCCCCGTGTCCTTGCCATGGGAGAAGCCATCGATCCAGCCTGCTGTGATGGGGTGGCCCCAGGCAGGATGCGCTGTACTATGAGTGCCTTTCCCAGACAATGCTCTGGAAAAGCAGTGCAGCGCTGCCAGGAGCAGGGGGTGTGGCACAGCCCTGCTGTCTTCGGTGACTGTGGGAGACCAGGGGGCCAGCACTGTCCCCCCTGGCTGGCCCCAGCTTTTGTATGGTTCTGGGAGATGTTTTGTGAGTTGGGGGAGGAGAGCTCGGTTTTGGAGGTGGGGGTGGGAACAGCCTCATCTCCTCTCTCTGCCCCACAGCAAACTGACGCGGGAGAGCGGGACAGATTTCCCCATCCCTGTCATCCCCCCAGTGCCCGATTCAGAGACGGAGAAGCTCATCCGGGAGAAGGACGAGGAGGTGAGCACAGGGCCCCCCGAGCATCCCGCTGTCCCCGTGCTCTGCCCCCAGTCCCAGCAGGGTACACCCTGCAGGAGGGGTGGGGAAGCATTTGAGGGGAATCAGAGGTTTTCTCCCCAAAACACATCTCTTGGTGATCCGGACCTGCTTAGGATGCTTGACCCAAATCTGTGTGCAGGGGAGGTGACGTGGCTGGGGGAAACCCATGGAGGTGCCACCTCCCTGGTTGTCACCCCTTTGCTCTCTCCCAGCTGCGGCGCATGCAGGAGATGCTGCAGAAGATCCAGAAGCAGATGAAGGACTCCCACTAGCCCCTTCCTCCTCCTCCTCCGGCCGTGCACCACACGGATCAGAGATGTTTACATCACGCTCCATCCCAGCCAAGCTGCGAGACTCGGTACCAACAACACCTCTCACCTTAAGCTGCTGCGGTATCGCCTTATGGACCTGGGCACCGCGAGGGGACGGGGTGCCCAGCGTGGGGGTCCCCCAAACCCTGTCCCGGCCACCCCTGCACCCCCTGGGCTGGGTGCAGCTTTGTCCCCAGTGCTTCGGTTCCCCCTCTGTCACCCCCAGCCCTGGGTATCTCCCAGCAGGCCACCACCACCCAGCTCCCCACCTTGTGGCTCTTGTCCCTGTGTCACCTGGGGCTGCCTGCTCAGTGTAAAAGGAGATGAAAGGAGAGGACAGTCCCAGCCCTACAAGACAGGGGCTGCCCCGCTGCTGCCTCCCACTTTGGGAATGGAAGGGAAAATGTGATTGCAGGGGAACAGCAGCTCCTGGGGCCCATGAGTCACTGAGGGGCTGGAGGGATAGCCACCACCTGGGCCCGTGGCCACCTCTGTGCCAGCAGAGAAGGGCCTGAAACTTGATGGTGCCCAGCCCCATGTCCTGGGCATGTTCCCTCTCCCCAGTGAGCATCGTCGCGTGGGAGCACCCCCAGTCAGTGCACAAGGAGCCTTGGGGCATCGCTGTCCCTGTAGAAAATCCCTCGAACCCCACGTCCCCATGAGCAGAGACCCCAGCCCCCCGATGTTGGCCCTATAGAGCAATAATTGCTGTCCCCACCCTTGGCAAGAGCATCGTCCCTTGCTGCTGTTTCAGCCCCTGGTGCCACTCGCTTGTCTCTTGTGTCTCCGTGCCCCCCCAGGACGTCCCTGCCTGTGCTGCTTGCAGGCAGAGCGCTGCTGCCTGGCCCCAGGGGAGCCCCCCCAGCTCCCTGCTTCCCCGCAGGCAGTGGGGAAAGGCTAAAGGGGGCGGCCAGGCTGCGGGGTGGGGGCAGAACTGGGGCACGGGGCCGTGTCCCCTCCCTGCCACCCTCTCAGGGTGGATTTGAGCCCCCATGGTGTGGTTGGAGGTGTCCCAGGCTGGGTGGCACAGGGTGCTGGGGACAATGCCTGGTGGGTGCCACCTGTGTCTCCGCATCGGCTGCAGCCTGAGGGCTCCCTCTGTCACCGCCCCGTGAGCAAGGACCTGCAGGCTGTGTTAGCGCTTTCCTTTTTTTATCTTGCTATTTTCTTACAGAAGTACCTACCTTTGCATGATGGTCATATATGCATTTATTGAAGTATACGAAGAGTATAGGTTTATAAATTCTTATAGAGCTAGTGGAAATATTTTTAACCCCTCCACAAACGTTCTCAATAAATACGGCTGACCTGGCTTGTCTGCAACCACATCTCACTTCCACAGGCTGCGTGCGGGCAGGCAAGGCACAAGGATGACGAGGATGGCCTCTCACTCCTGGCTTCTTTTTCCCTGGAAAGGTGTCAGAATGGATTTTGGGGAGATTTCTGCCACCCTCCATGCTGCTGAAACAGACACAGGGCACCCAGACGGGGAGTGGGAGAGCCCCAGCTGCCCAAGCCCCCGGGACAAAAGGACTAGCACCCAGTGCTGGCTCGTCCCCCTCTCACACCGTGCTGTGGGTGCTGCTGGCACTGGGCACTGCTGGGAGCCCCTGGGGCCTGAGCTGGGGGCATGTGCCCCACACGGTCTGCTCTGCTCCGATCCCCACATGGCACATGGCGGCTGGGTCACCCCTCTGAGCACGTGTGACCAGTTATCCCAGTTTGGCTTCAGCAGGAGCTGGTCGGATGAGCTGGTAGGGAGCAGGTTTCTCTCCAGCCCCCTCTGCCCGGTGCCTGGAGGACCCTTGCTGGGTGTCCCTGCTCTGGTCTGCTCCCAGCCCTGTCCCCAGCCATGCTCCGCTGCCATCCAGACCCCCCTGCCCCTGCATCTGCACCCCAAGGACCACAGCTACCAGCAGGGGAGATGGGTGAGAGCTTGGGTGGGCTTTTCCCCAAATCCCTCACAACTGGGACTCAGCTCTGTGGTCTGGCTGGGGGAAAAGCCCAGGCAGAGGCTCTGCCTTTGGATGCTTGTTGCTGTTCCTCAGCTGGTGCAGATTCTTTGGCTGCTTCTCGTCATCCTCAGCCTGGCCAGGGCTGGGGCGTGCGCCAGCCACTCCTGTCCAAGGTGAGACCACGCTGATGGGGGTCAGGGCTGAGGTTCTGGCAGCTGCTCTCCTCCTTGCTTGCAGTTTTCAGACCACCTGAGTCACAGAGTGTGGCACATTCCCCACAATACTGCCCCAAACGGAGCCAGAACCCACGCTGCCCCTGCTGTATCCCCACAGGGGTCTTTGGGAGCAAAGCCCCAGGTGATGCAAACCTGCTCTGTAGGGCACAAGGCTTTGGTGCTGTGGGAGGGGTGCACAACGGAGCAATCCCTCCTGGGTGGTGAAAGTGTCTTGGACACATGCTTGGTGCTGCCAAGTCTGATCTCTCCCCTCGTTGGGGCCACCTTGGGCTGCCCCAGGCAGCACCAGCCAGGAGCAAGAGGGGCCATGGGTCAGAGCCTCCGTGCCATGGAGCAGGAGTTGCAGCGTGCACCACGGCCCCCACCAATACCTGATGCAGGGGAAAGCCATCATGTCGCTATTCAGGGGGCAAAAAAGTCAAAAAAAAAGTTAAAAAGTCATCTTCATAAATGTCAGACATTATAATATCAAAGGGAAAGGGAGAAGTGCTCGAGTTCCTTTGGATGCAGGAATTTGCCTCCTGCAGCTCCTGCAGCTCCTCAGCAGACTTGCCTTGGTGGCCCTGCCCAGGGCAGCCAGCGCAGCCTCTCGTGGCCCCAAACCAGCGGACTTGGCCCAGTGCCCCTCGCCCCGGCTCTTTGCTTGCGTCCTCAGCAGGAAAACCCCAGTGCTCAGGCTCTGATAACAGTTCCAGCCTGTGCCTACCCTTGGTTCTGCTTCATTCCATCTGATTTTGATCACATCCTTAAAAGAAAAACAATCCCACCCAAAACCCAGCCTTCCCACAAGTGTTTCCAGGGCAGAGATATTTTAGTGCTGCGAATTCTCTGATGTGCATTCTCTGATGTCCTATTTTAGGTCCCTCACAAGTACTGGCACTGCCTGCAGACAATCGTGCTGGAGCTCTCCAGCCCTTTGGCAATAATTGTGGTGGGAGGAAACGTTTCTCGGGGCAGCAGAAGAAATCTCTCCACTCCATCCAGGGCTGTGTTATCTCCATGCCTGCTGGACCCCCTGCCAGCACCAGCCCTTCCCTCCCAGCAGCCAGCCAGGCACATTGCCCCCCCGGGAGCACCCCCACATGGTTCTCCTGCCCCACAGCCTCTGTGGGGTGGGGACAGTGCCCTGGGGCACCCAGGAACCAAGCTGCTGCTCTGGTTCCTTTCCACTCCCTCTTGCACCTTTGCTTTGGCAGAAGGGGTTTAAAATTGGGGTGCTGGGATCCACCTTTCCAAACTGTGCCCAGCCCATGTCCAGCTCCATCCATGGTGGCACTGAGGTCTGTCTTCACGCCTATGAGCTGCTGGCTCTCAGCACAGCATGCCTTCCCCTCGTTTTTTGGCTGTGATAAAGGTTTGGGATGCTGCGTCTGAACACAGCCAACAAATGCTCGTGATGAATCTGGTTGCCTCTGCAAGTTCCTCTCCAGACCTGGTGGTTTCAGCAGCCCTGAAGCCACGAAGCCCTGGTGTGCCATCGCTCTTCTCCCAGGAGGCAGCCGGCACGCCCCAGAACCGCCTCACACTCCTCAGGCAGGACACAGCCCCGGTTCTCCAGAAAATGAAGAAGCGTTCAGCGTGTTTTGTGGTTTCTCTCTTTCTCACATCCAGAATAGAAAAACCAGAGCGAGAGCTTGAAACGTTTTCTTCAGCTCTGAACCCAACTGAAGAAAGGCCCTGGCCTAGCTGAGTGATCTGGCTCTGCCCCTCACCAAATACCTTTTGGAGGCTGAAGAGGAGGGAGAGGAAATGTGTCAGACTGTGGGAGGTCTTCTCCAAAGCTTTCCTGCTCCTCTGTGCATCAGGACCGAGTGCAAGGGACAAAGCACCATCACCATACTCTGAAAAGCCACCCTTCACTTTTATGTAACACTTACAGTTTGCTCCTCTCCTCCTCAGCTTCCAGGCTACCAGATCACCTGGAACTGGGAGGTTCCCGACTGTTCAGCACCTCGTGTTGGGTCTTGGGTTCAGTGGTGTAACCACCGAGAGGGGCATTTCTCAGCTGCCTGAGGCTTTGGCAGATGTCTGTGGGCTCATCGCCTCCTGTCCCGGTGTTCCTGGCAAGGGGAGAGGTGGAAGCCTCTGCTTCCTCCTGCAGCACCTGTTTAATAGGTGTACACCTATTTCTCGGGGAGCTAGGGCGGGGGGCGGTGGGGGGAGCTCCTTCAGGAGGACCTGCAGCATTCAGGAGCTTCTTGAGAGGAAAGCATCCCCAGCAGCTATGTGCATAATTCTGAAGTATCTGATTGAGTTATTTTTACCAAATGGCTTCAAACCACTCGCGTTTACCGAGTGGTAGGGTGCGTGCTGTCTAACAGACGTGTCCTGGAGGTGCTGCTTCTAAGCCAACTAGGACAGAATTAGTGCTCCATACTTGTGCTGTGCTAGACCTTGTAAAAGCAAACACTGGAGTTCCTGTTGGTTCCTGCAGCCCCATTGTAGTTAAAACTGCTGGGCAGCCACTTACACGGCCTTGAAAGAGAGAAGGGCCAGATGCTTTGCACAAAAGCCCATGGGTGGGTGGATTTTGCGTGATTTCTCATCAACAATGCCACCACTGCAGCTGTGTCACCCCAGTGTTGTGGGGTGTGTGTGTACCAATCCCAACATCAGCCTGCTAGGCTCTGGAGACAGGGCCCTACAGAAAAAGCAGAGACATTTTCTGCTCAAGGCGGGGTTGTTGTGCAAGTATTTGACTTCCTAATTCCCTATTTGAATAGAACCCACCAGTACGGCCCAGCTAAGGCTCTTCAGACCCTGGGTGTGTAGATCCTGGACATGGTTTCAGTGGTCCAGCAGCATCCAGTCCTGCTGCTTGCTCAGCCCCTTGATTGATGACTATTTTCTGGTCCAGACCCCAAACCACACACGCTGGCTGTGGTGGGCATGTGAGAACAGGATGGGTGTAATTATGCAGAAGAGCGTGCCTATGTGGTTATTGATTCTGAAAAGCTCCATTAGATGCCTCCTCTGGCAAATTGTGCTACTTCTGGAGCTTCCTTTTAAAGACAAATTAGGCGGTGCTTTTTGCAATACATTCTCTGTATCTGCAGTCTCACAAAACCCAACAAGAACACTTGGTGTGACCTGCCCATCCCCCAGGAGGCTCAGCAAAAACAGCCATTCCCTTCTGCACAACAATGAAGTCAACAAGTGATGTCAGCACCAAGTGCAGGCACCACGTGGAAATGACAGTGCCGATGTCCCCCTGTGGGCTGGGATGTGGTGTCACCAGATTCTGGGTCACCAGAAGGGACTACAGGTCCCTGCCAGAAGCCCTCGGTGCTGGCTGTATTTGGGGAAACAGCACCATCTATTTGCAGCATTGTTTTACGTGTGCCTTTGCTTGCAGAGAAGATGACGTGTCCTGGTAGGGCCAGGTGCCTACGACCCAACACCAGGCTTGGCAGGGCAGCCTCTGCTCTCCAGGTCTCCCTGGGTTCGATGCCACCTCCAGGCACCTCCCTGCAGCCCAGAGCTGATGCCTGGAGTGCAGGGCTGTCAGCAGGGGCTGAATGATGTGTGCACATGCCACAGGGGAGGGAAGAGGCACAACGGGTCCAAGAAGAGGTTGGACAGCCCCAGTCTGGGGGCTTCATCTGATGTTTGGTTCCTCCTTCTCGAGGCAGGATCTGTCCCTCCTTCCCTGTGCACCTGCCCAGAGGTGCCATGCCCACCCAGGCTGCCCCACCACTTGTACACTTCACCCCAGCTGCCTGAGAGCCATGGGACAGTGGGAACATCACAGAACCAGATCCATGCTGGGTGGCCTTGTGCCTAGTGCAATCCCATTAAATCTAACCCAGGGGCTAGGTCAGCTCCTACTCTGGAACTTCACAAAAAAACTGAAGGGATCAAAAGCGCGACCTGGGGCTTTGCAGCTCTGGGACTCCTCGTAGGTGGTACCAACCCTCCTGCCATATCCCCATCCATCATTGCCATGTCACCACCCAACCTCCTGCAAGGAACCACCATGGGATTAAATCAGTCACAGGCAGCTTTCTTCCATGCTTCAGGGCATGACTTCTTCAAGTCTTGCTGACCGCTTGGGCACCTGCATGCCTAGGTGCCCCTACCTGTTTGTTCTTGTCCCAGCATGTGGCCTTGGCTCTCCGCATAGCCTTTTGGGGTGGGGGGCAGAAGCCCCACAGTGGAACTGGCCCTACAGGATCAAGGGGGAAGAAAGCCAGCCTGCCCATGGCTTTGGTCCAGGGGGGAAACTATTCCACCACAGCATGCCCCCAGCTCATCCCCACCTCTGTAGGGCGAGCAGCAGGTGAGGGCAACGGGACAAGACCACCTCCCATATCCCCCCCTTCCAGCCTTACCACAGGCTTGGGAGGGATGAAAAAGCTCTGCTCTATTAAATCCGCTGGGAAACAGGGGGGGGTCTGAGGCATCAGGAGGTCTGGGGGAGCGAACACTACTT
>NW_023304546.1:0-3473 GCF_011077185.1 Oxyura jamaicensis
CCCCCCATCCTCCTCCCGCACCCCCACGTCTCCCCGGTCACCCCTCCCTGCGCCCCCCCGCCAGCCGGTGTCTCCCCAAAATCTTCCCCCGCGTGCCCCACGCAGCCGTGTCCCTCCTACAGCCCCACATCTGCATCCCCGTCTGCCCCCCCACCCCCATTCTCCCTGCACCCCGATCTCTCCCGCTGCACCCCCGTGCAGGCTGCACCCCCGCATCTCCCCCTGCATCCCCCCCCACCCCGAATGCACAACCAGCCTGTGTCCCACCTGCACTCCTGCATCCCGCGTGCATCTAGTCTGTGCCCCCCTGCACCCCCACATCCCCCTTCTGCATCACATGCACCCCCATATCTCCCCCTGTACCCCCACATTCCCCTTCTGCATCGCATGCACCCCCATCTCTCCCCCTGTACCCCCACATTCCCCTTCTGCATCGCATGCACCCCCATATCTCCCCCTGTACCCCCATATCCCCCTTCTGCACCCCTATCCTGCCTGTACCCCTTTTGCCTCCCCATGTCCCCCTTGCACCCCCATCAGCCCCCTCCAGCCTGACTCCCGCCTGCACCCCACGACCCCCTGCACCCCCGTCTCCCCCCTCACCCCCTGCCCAGTCTGCATCCTTCCCTGCGCCCTGACATCCCGGCTGTGCCTCATGTCTGCTCTGCACCCCTGGACTCCTCGCGCCCCCACCAAACCCGCTCCCCCGGTGCCTCTGCAGCCCTCCCCATCCCACACCTCCCTGCCCTGAGCCCTGCGCCCCCCGCTGCACCCCACGCCACCCTGCAGACTCCCATCTCCCCCATCCCTGTGCCCTGCTCCGTCCTGCACCCTTCCCCTGGATCCCTTCCAGTGCCGTCATCTTCCTTATCGCCCTTTGCATCCCTGCGTGCATCCTGTGATGCTCCTGCACCCCGGCTGCCCCGTGCCCCAGCACCCTCTGTACACCCTCTGCATCCTCCTGCACCCATCCTGCGCCCCTGGTGCCTCTGCGGGCAGCCCGCTCCCCGTCCTGTAGCCCTCTGCAGCCCCGCTCTGCTCCTGCGCCCGTCCATCCCGCATCCCTGCACCCCCCCGCATCCCTGCGTGCGCCTGCATCCCGCAGCACCCATCCTGCATGCCTGTATCCCTGCATGTAACTTGGATCCGCTGCACCCCTTCCATCCTGCACCCCTTCAGGTCCCTCCACACCCTCTTCACCCCCCCTCACCTCCCCTTCTGCACCCATCCAGCACCCCGTCTTCCCCTTTGCATCCTCCAGCGCCCATCCTGCATGCCTCTGTATTCCTGCAAGCATCTCCTGCTCCAGTGTCCCCACGTTACAACCCCTTGCATCCTGCAGCCCTTCATCCTTTTGCAGCCCCCCTCTTGTCTCCCACTTCATCCCCTCCTGCACCCATCCAGCACACCTTTGCCCCCCTTTCCCCCCCTGCACCCCTCATTCACCCCTCCATCCCCCTGGCACCATCCTGCACCCCAGCGTGTGCCCCCCCATGCTTCCCCACTTGTGCCCCCCTGCCTGCCCAACACGAGCACTCAGGCACCCCCTCTGTCTGCGCTCTGTGCACCCCAAACATCTGTCCTGCATCTGTGTCCTGCTGGGCCCCCAGTCTCCCCGCATCCCCCTGACGCGGGGCACCCCGACATCCCCCACACCTCCATCACCCCTTCCTCCCTGCACCCCTCTGCTGCCCAAAGCCTCCCCCGTCCCCTTGCACCAGGCACCCCTACACCCCCCTGCATCCCCATCTCACCCAGTGTCCCTTGTGGGGACCCCCACATCCCCCCTGCACCCCCCCACCCCAGGGTCACCCCTCCTGCCCCACCGGCATCCCCTGCCTGCCCCACACCCCCTCCCTGACTCCTGCTCCCCTTTGTCCCCTTTCCCCATCACCCTCTGCCCCTCCATGTCCCTGATGCCCTGCCAGCTCCATAGGGCCTGTGTCCCAATGTCCCCATGTGTCCCCTGCACCACCAGCCCCTGGTGCCACCTAGCACCCCGGGGGCGTGCACTGGTACCCCTGGCATTGCCTCTGGGGGGGACTGGGGGGACCAGGGGGCAGTGTCCCAGCCAGCCCCTTGCCCCAGGGATGGGGACTCTGGCCACGTCCTGGTGGCAGAGGTCAAACCCCGCACCGTGCTCAGCCCTGTCCCCACATCCCCTCGTGCTGGGGACATGAGCACAGTGACCTTGTCCCCGTTACGAAGCCTGGGGATCGATCGATCCATCAATTGGGAACTGGGGTTGGCTTCGGTCCCCACGGGCACAGGGGGGTGGCATGGGCAGCCAGAGCTGCGAGCCCGTGGCCTGGCCGTGCCGGGGATGGGGACAGCGGCAGGGTGACAGCAGCAGGGTGACGGCCCTGTCCCCCAGGGACCGACCTGCCGGTGTGTGCGAGCTGCGGCCAGGGCATCTACGACGGGCAGTACCTGCAGGCGCTGAACGCCGACTGGCACGCAGACTGCTTCAGGTGGGACCCGCGGGGGTGGCACTGGGGACACTGGGGACACTGCCGCCGAGGTGATAGCGGGCGGCTGAGGCTCTGCCACCCGTGTGGCGTCCCGCGGGGTCCCGGCTCGGCTTCCTGCCCCCCCCCTCCCCCCGGGGGCTGCGGAGGGGCCGTGGCCGCGGGCTGATGTCACTGTCACCGGCCCTCCCCGCTTCCTCTTTGTCGCGCCCTCCCTAAGCCTCGAGCAGCGGGAGCCGGCGGGAGGAGGCCGGGCCGTGGGGGGCGGCCCGGGCCGGGGGGCTCGGTGGGGCCGTGCCGGGCCGTGCCGTGCGGTGCCGTGCCGGGCCGTGCCGTCCGGCCCCGACCCGTGCCGAGGATGCTGGCGGCGGTGCTGAGGAAGAGCCGCGCGCTGAGCGCCGGAGCCAAGTAGGCGGGGGGGGGGGGGGGGGCAGGGGGGGGGCAGGATGGGACCCGCGCTCTGCCGCGGCCCCGGGGGGCTCCTGACCCCCCCCCCTGGTGCTCGCAGCCCGCACCCCGCGGCTGGGGCGGACGGACGGACTGACAGGCAGCCGTCAGCCCCGGCGGAACCCGCGCTGCGGGGGCTGCAGCTGGATCCGCCTCCCCCCCCCCGCGCCCCGGGGCAGGCGGCTTTCCGGCAGCCTGCGGCCTCCCCCCTGTCCCCGCGGCGTGCGGGGGCACCGGGCCGGGCCGCGGGGCGGCGGCGTGGGGAAGCTGAGGCGGGGGGAAAGCGGGGGTGCGGGACGGCGGCGTTTGTCATCCATCCACCCCCCCCCCCCCCCCAGCCGGCGGTGCCCCCCCGGCCGGCGTTGTCCACCCCCCCGTGGCACCCATCGGCCGGGGCCGCCCCGTCGGGGCGCAGCGGGCGGAGGCAGCGCGGGGGTTAAAGGGGCGGGGCCGCCGTGGAGTCCTCGCGCGGTGACGTCATGGGGTGGGGAAATTCCGCGCCGTGACGTCACGCCGCGCTGGTGTTCCTCCTGTCCCCGGGGGGGCGGGGGGGGGGGG
>NC_048912.1:0-161815 GCF_011077185.1 Oxyura jamaicensis
GAGGAGAGGAGAGGAGAGGAGAGGAGATGTGAGGAGAGGAGTGGAGAGGAGAGGAGAGGAGAGGAGCAGCAGGAGAGGAGAGGGGCATTCCAAGTGGAAGGAATGCTTTATTTATTTATTTAGCCTGTTGAACTCAGTGCTGTGAGACAGTGGTGAGGTCAAGTCCATGCTGGCTCTCAAGAAAGGAGGGAATGTTTACACTGATGAGAACATCTGAACTCAGGAAAGTACATAGAGAAGAAAATTTACAACCAGACCTGTTGTGGAGTATACAAAATCATCTATAAACAGTGATTATCATATAAATTTTATACACAAATTACTTGGCAATTTCTTACAGTGAAGTCTCATGCTCTCCACTCTGGGATAGGAAGAATCGGTTACTGAATAAGACTAATATTCTGCTCATTTAGCTGTTGCCCCCAAATTGTTTATAATCTTGTGTTTGCAGAATTTTCTACGTCAAGGTAAATAATGCTGGATTATCTCAAGTCACTTCAAATATTTATATTGATTGATATGAACACTCCCCCCAGTTTCTTCAAATTACAAATATTTATTTTTGGTCAAAGCTTGGAATACACTTGCATGTGTACACGCTGACTGGGAAAAACACATTTTAAGTATTATGATAATTACCTGCTAACTGATAGGATGCGAAAGTCTGACCATGAAAACAAGTTTTACATCCTCGCAGAAGCTCATTTTGTTGACATAAAGACAGGTAAACTATCAAGCACGTGTTCGAGCATTTGTCATCTTTCCCCATAAACCCTTTTCCCTTGGAACATGTTTATTTTAACCTTCCTATTTTCTAGATCAATTTGCATTAAGTGAGCATCCACAATGCAGAGCAGATACCTATTATGAAATTACATGGTATTTTTTTCCCTCCAAAGTTTATTTCATGGAAGTCACCAAGACAAAACTCAGTACTACGCTAGTTATGAAATATAAAGAGATGTGATACCAATTAGCTTAGCTTTATGGTAAGATCTCATGCTGGCCAAACCTTTACATTTGACAAAATCAATGCCAATTTATATTGAAATCCAAAAGCTTCATTTTATCCAAAAGATTCATTTATTCATTTGCTCTTTTAAAATTGGTAAGTGGGACATTCTTTATCTTACTGAAATGTAATGATCAGCTTCCATTGTTGAGAAAAAAAAAAAAAAAAAAAAAAAAAAAAAAAAAAAACAGTTCTAACGTTGTTGTCAGATGACTACTGGGCAGGAAATGAGTGAATACACATATGTATGTATGTATTTATTTATTTATTTTGGAGTCCTTACAGAATTTTCTATGCCAGGATAGCCAACTGGTCCATCATCACCTCATCTCGCTTGTGGAAGTAGCCTTTGCCTCACATTCTCTGAAGACCACGTTCTGCAACCCCCTGCAATCACTGCATTGTTACCCTTTAATGTACAGCTTGCATCACAGAAATAGATGGAAAATGAAGAAAGACTATGTCCATCTACACCTTTCCCTAAAATGAACTTGTCAAAATGGATCAAATGGCTTCTCAACTCAAAAGTCAAATTGTATTAGAATATATGATAGTATATTTTCATTAAACTCAAAATGAGGAAATGTTTAGTCAACTCTTCCAACAATGGAAGAATAGTCAACTATTCTTCCAACAATTTGTTTCTTCCAACTTTCTTCAACTGTTTCTTCCAACAATTGACAAAAGAATAGTCAACTCTTCCAACAATGCTCTCGCAGCATAGAATGAGACCTTGCTTCCAGTTTTCTCTGCAGTCAATTCAGTGACTTTTCAATTCAGTGACTTTCTGAATTGCAGCACACTCTGCAAACGCCTCTCTGCTCCCTAGGTTTTTTTTCCAGCACTTCAGCATCCTAATTTGGTAGTTCCTCCTTCTAAGCACGAGCTGTAGATTCTGAGGTATGTCCTGTGACCCTCACCACACTGTCCTAGCCGTGCAACCTCATCCTCATCAGCCAGTTACAGGAAAGTGGCAACATTCACGTTGTCAGGAGGAACCCACTTTTTTTTGTGTCTGTGTGTGTTTGTTTCTGGGTGGTCCTTGGGTTACAGAACATACTTTCAATATCTTTCCATCAACCATATATTCCTTTATTTTTTAATAAAAAAGAGGAAATTAAAGACAAAAAAAAAAAAAAATTTAACATTCAGGTATCAACAGTAATGAAATTTGAAGTTAAGCTTGACAGACCATTTTAACTCATTCAGCAATGTGTTTTTAAGAAATGCCAATAATGGGATGAGTTAAGAAGAATAAATCAGCCCGCAATGAAAACTCCTAAGTTATGTTTCATTCCTAGAAGAACGTGTGCACATGAAGGATTTCCCTGTTATGTTTTTGTAATAAAAACTCGGGAGCTTAGAGCTGTGAACTTGATTTGATCATGCACAAGCTTTCTTTTTTTGGAAAGTGCTTGTGAGATGGACTGGGGGACCCCAAGGTCAGTAAGTAATAGAGTTTACCTTGGTTGCCTGCTCCAAAAAGGGGACTCACTCTTCCATGATTCCTCCAAAGGCATAGGGACCGCAGCCTGGACTTTGCTGAAGCTTCCCCAGAGGTTCTGAATGCCCGAGCTGATTTTGTTCAGCGTGACTAAGAAAAATAATCTCTCCCTCTGAGGTCGTATCTTCTGTGAAGAGAAATGCGGTGAGACAACCACATACACTGTTCTTGTCATGTCCCTAACTGTCTTTCCAGATGCAACGTCTGTCTTGCCTCATGTTGCTTACCACTGACTGACAGAAAGACAGTACTTGGCTGTTTGGCTGCTTTTTAAATTATGCTAATTCTTTTCAAATAATTCTTTTCATCTATGTTCATTCAAAAGGCTGCAGTTGGACAACAAGGAGGAAAGCTCCCCAGAGTTGGTGCCCAGGGTTGCTCCCCAGAGCTGGGCCAAAGACTTGCTCCACAAAATTGGTCCCCAGAGCTGCTTCTGAGAGCTAGTCCTCACCCAGAGCTGGTCCCCAGACCTGGTCCACTCCCCGGATTCCCAGCTCTGTTCCCCACATGGTGTCCTCAAGTGGAGTGCTCACACCTGGGCCCCAGACCTGCTCCCAAGCTCTGCTCCTCGGAACTGGACCCAAGACTGGGTCCGCAGACCTCCGGAAGTCCGAGAAGCAGTGGTGGGGAAATGATCTGGGGACCAGATGTTGGGCGCCCAGCTGTGGGAGAGCAGCTCTGCCGAGCAAGCCTGGTGGCCAGGGCAGCCTACCAAATCTGGGAACCAGCTCTGGGGACAAGCCCTGGGCAGCAGGTCTGGTCGCCAGTACTTGGGGCCAAGTTCTGAGGACCAGGTTTTTGGAACAGCTCTGGGGAGCTGTGGCCCAGGTGTGTGGACAAGAGCTGGAGAGCAGGTGTGGGCACAAATCATAGGGACCAGCTCTGGGAAGCAACTCTGTGAACAGAGCTGTGGCACAGTTGTTCTGAGCAGGTGTGGCAAGCAGTTCTTAGTAGCAGCCCTGGTCTGCAGCTTAGCTGAGCTCCCGGTGTTTGTCAGTGAGCGTCCGGCACCGCGCCTTGGTGCACGGCAGGGATCACCGGCCAGGGTCTGCCGTGGGACAGGAGGCCCGCCGTGAATCGCCGGGAGGGATCCTCTGCGGTGCCCGGGGATCTGCTGGAGTTCGCTGACACGGGTCCGCCGCAGCATACAGCGACTTGCCAGGGCTTGCAGAGTGGTGTCTCCCGGGGCTTGGCAGTGGACGCCAGGGAAGGTATGCCGCAGCGCCGTGGTTCCACCAGAGCTCGCCTGGTGGGGTCCGTCGCGGTGCACAGGGACTCGCTGGGGCCAGCTGGTTGTCACTGGGCGAGTCCGCCGTGGGAACTGGGATGCTTCCGTGTGTTCCGGCGGGGATGGCTGGGGGAGCCTGTGGCCCAGCAGGGATAGCAGGCAGGAAGCCTCCACGGCGCCTGGGTACCTGCCGGATTTCACTGATACGGGTCCGCCTTGGCAGCAACAGGGATACCAAAGGGGATCACTGCCGGGGATTTGCCCAAAAATTGCCATGTGTTGCAGCGAGGTGTTCGACATGGTGCAGGGGATTGGTGGTGTTCACCGGCGGTGGTCAGCCGCGGCAGCGGGAGACCCGCCAGTTGTCACGGGCGAGGGTCCGCCGCAGCGCTTTGGTGTCCGCCGGGGTTCACCGGCCGCTGTCCGCCGAGAGCCGCTGATTTCGACGCTCGGCGACCCGCGTCCGCCGGCCGATTGCCAAAGAAACACACAGCCCACCTGCCCTTAGAAACACACACACTTGTCCCCAGGGCTGCTCCCGAGAGCTGGTCCCCAGACCTGCTCACCTGACCTGATGCCACAACTGCTTCGCAGATCTGGTACCCACTCCTGCTACACAGAAAATCTCCCCAGAGTGGGTCCCCAGCCCTGTTTCATAGAGGCAATCCTCAGGGCTGCTCCACAGAGCTGCTACCTAGACCCGATCGCCTGTTTTAGTACCCACACCTTGTCCCCTGATCTGGTCCCCAGACCTCCTCCCTCGATTTCGCCCGGAGCTATTTTCCCCAGACATGATCCCCCAGATCTGATCTCCAGACATGTGGAGCAGCTGTGTGTTCCCCACAGCTGTTCCCCAGATCTGGTACCCAGAGTTCATCCCCACATATGGTCACATGAACTACGTGTTCCCCAAACCTGCTCCCCACACCTGTTCCCCAGACGTGGTCCTGAGAACAGCTCCCCAGGGTTGGTGCCTGGGGTTGCTCCCCAGAGCTGGGCCAAAGACCTGCTCCACACAGTTGGTTCCCCAGAGCTGCTTCCGAGAGCTAGTCCTCACCCAGAGCTGGTCCCCAGACCTGGTCCACTCACCTGATTCCCACATGGCGTCCTCAAGTGGACAAGCACTCCGTGCTACCTTTGGCAACTAAGACAGGTTATTGAAGTGGATATTGAGATAACTGTGTATTGGAGTGACTTGTTGAGGTCATCAGTGGCCTGAGTCCAGCTCCTGTCCTCTTACAAATGCAGTTCATATCCGGAAAACAGCCAATATGGATGGGACTTGAAGAACATTATAGATAATCTTAACGTCCTGACCTCATGGTGTTTGCTGTTAGTCAAACCAAGTCATCCCGTCTTTGATAATGTCTTTTACCATAGTAGCAGTGTTATCATCACTGTGTAATTTGATTTCATTAAAGATTTTATTGCATTGATGATTAATGAGATTGGATTAAGATAATTTTCAATATTCCTTACAATTTTTAAGGGAATTTTTAATAGGCATCGGAATTGCTACATGAAAATGGCCTCAAAAAGATAGAACGAAAGATGATAGAGTAGCTAGGCTTTTGAAGCTTCTCTGCACTGGACTGGACAATAATGTTCCCCGTAAAATGTATTACATGCCTTTTGTTACACTTTTTCTATTGTTTCTTTTCATCAATTACCAGTAGTAACACCAAGCACAACAGTGAGATGGAGATCCTGCAGGACATATATCAGCCCTTTGGTTTCTTTCCTTGATCAAAGGAGGTGGAAATGCAATCTGGGCTCCAGAGTTAATGATGGGAAGCTTTGTAACAGAAGATGCTTGCATTAATAGCTCTTTCAAGTATTTGCAGCATATCCGGCCATGGGGTACTCCAAGCGGATGCTAAAATGATACTAGAGTTCTTCATGTGTTTTTTAAATCTCGAGGTTTTCAGTCAGACATAGCGTGCATTTCCTGAAGGAATGGGTCTTTTTGCAATTCTGTGGGAGACAGAGAGGACGGAATCAAATTACCCTGATTATTTCTGTAACAAAATGAACTTACTCCATCAACTGCTCTTGCAATATGCAAATGGTAGGATGATGACAGCTAATGTCTGCAATCTAAGCCAGATATTAGCATCAACAATACAGATTGAAGGTTCTTGGGAAATACTCCTTTGCATTCGTTTTAAATTTGGAGTTATATTCCTACTGACAATAAAGCTTTTTTGTTTCTACCTATTTACCTTTGATGTTATCTAGGATACTTGAAATGTTATATATTCTAATCGGAATTATTTTTCTTTAATTAATTGCAAGGTCTGCATTAGTTTAGATTCCATAATGATTTTAGTTTGGTGGCAAACATACATTTTGGAAACTTTGTTTTGTAGTTCCTGAAGAATTGATGTAGAATCCTCTGAAACGACGTTCCAGATAGCGTCCAGAGGTCCAAAATTCAGTGGAATTCATTGGTTCTTATGACTAAATGGTAAAAAAAAAAAAAAAAAAAAAAAAAAAAAAAAAAAAAAAAAGGTTTCATGGGGATTTTCCACAAAATTGCACATTAATATAAATGAACATTGCTTATTACTCCAGCGGTACATATTAATTTTCCCATGAAGGTCCTCTAAGACCAAAGAAAAATTCCTATTTGAATTTTGGCAAAAGTATATCTTGAGAAATTTGTCAGTTAAAAGCAATTACAATGGATGGAGCTGTCCTGTGCAGTTGAACATTGTAGAGTCTGTTTGGAGTCTGATGCAATCTAGTTTCTGGGTCTTTCTCACATTAGGAAGAGGTTTTGAAAGACCTGTAGTGAAATAATGAAAGAATTAAGTTGGGTTCAATTTTGTAGTTAGTAATCTCACAAACATGATCCTAACTAGGAATCAACCTAGAATTGCTGTGGTAGTATCCTTGTTAGAAGGATAAAATAGGCTTGGAAAGATGTCCTTCTTCATTATGACACTATAACCACAGCAAAAATAAATTGTTCTCTTGAATTAGAATTGGAACAGGGTAGCCAAGATATTTTCAAGTGAATAAATACAGCTTGTTACATGGTTGGAAAAAGCTTGAGGTAGAATATTGCATTGTCCACATTCAGAAAGAATCATTTTGAAGAGCAAATTCTGTATTTGGCATAAAATAATAACACCTAATGTTTGAGTTTACTGTTGGAAGGAGAGACGGAAATATCCAATTTCCACTCAGAAGCATAACTTGTGCTTCTTGCAAATGGGGTTTATTAACCACCGGGAATTGTGTTCAAATCTATTCACATGACTCTTAGTTGTTGAATTTCATTTAATTGCATGATGTGTAGTTTGTATTATTCTAAGTATTCCCTTTGCCCACTTCCCTTTCTAATGACTTATCACTTTTACTATTTCTTTTAATATGATTTTTGAACCTGTTACTCGATATCCTTCTCTTGCTTCTTGAACTTGCAGAGCACCACCATATCCCACGGTGCGGCCTGTGGAAGGCAGATTTTGTTTGCTTGGTTTTTTGCTTTTTGAGGAAAACATTTCCCTCGCCTGTACGTCAGGGTTTAAGTTCCAGGTATGAAGGTGCCCAGCCCCTGAGGTGCTTTGCTCCACGTCTGGCCTCTCCTGTGGAGCGTGGCCGTGGCAGCCTTCCTGGCCTGCACAGCAAACCTGGCACAAACCCGAGCTTGCAGCTGAAGGCTGCAGCTACGGGGCAGAGGGAGGGGCGGTGGTGTTGTGCCAGTGCAGTGGGGTCAGTCGCCAGGTTGGGTGCTGAGGGTTTTCTTTGCCCAGAAGTGGGGCAGAGGTTTTGGCTAGCCTGGTCTACGTGCTTAAATAGGCGTGTTTGTGAATGGACAAATTTTAAGATAACTGCAATAAGCAAAGATGGATTAAACTGTCTGAAAATTTGTAGATGACAAAGCCACTGTGTAACCAGAGGGTAGCTCAGTTTCCTTTTCTGCAGATCCTCTTTCTGCCTTGCCCAGAAGAAGGAAAGAAGATAAAGGTGAAGGGAGAGATTGCAAACAGTGAAAGGAAAACACAGTTACAAAAATAACAACCTTTCATCACCAAGGTGGATGAAACACACCTGTAATACAAATGGAATGCCTGAACATGTGAGTTAGTTTACTTGCACCAGCAGTACAAGAAATGCTGTGTGAGGAACTGAAGTTACCATCTGGCTGTCCCTAAGTGCTGAGCCCAAGGATAGGAATGCTGAATCAACTGAGCACTGCTGGTCAAGAGTCTTCACCTGTGGCGCAAGTAAATGCTTAATGCTGGTAACATCGATAAAATAGGTGAAACTTGAAGAGTCATCTTTCTCAGCTACACCGTAAGAGCTGTGCATCTGGTTTGTGTAACTGACGTGGTTAAGCAGGCTGACTACCTGTGAAATGACGAGGTTATGAGTTTGTCTTAGCGTCCCAGTGGCTCAGCTTCAATTTATTGGCCCCTTTCTGCCCCCCTCCCTGCAGCTTTTCAGAATGTTCAAATTCCACATAAAGCCAACAGGGCATCATTCACAATTCACCAGCTTCTTCAAAGACAGGAGCGTTTTTTAAAGTTGCCCCCAGGCTCATCAACTGTTGGAGCCCAAGGAGATGAATTCCCCAGCTCTGTCACTAATCCTGCCCTTTCAGAGCAAGACTCTCCCTAATATTTTTAACTACAGGCAGGAAGTCTGCTAAATCTGGGCTGGGAGGGGACTGAGGCACAGCAGCTTGTGATCATGAGCAATCTGTTTTCTTCTGCTGCCAGAACTGCGAGTAAGTGCATCTCATCTGCCTTGGCCATGTATTTGACAGGAGGAACTGAATCAAGCATCAGGGATCCTTTGTGAGGAACTTCTGTGTGAGGTAACCGAACCCCAGGATTAAACCCCATGTGGTACCTGTGTTAGATGTGAGCTTTGTTTTAGTTCACACCTTCCTGCTTAGTCTTTTATGCTGCTGGTTGTATCTTGGATGTTTGTGCATTCTCCAAGGCTGTTTTTAAATGAATCCCAAGCTATCCAGGCATCACGGTGCCCATGCGCGTGGCATACATTCACGCAGCTTGCACCTTGGTTTGGAGAAGTTTTGGAAGTGTTCTCCCTTTAATATCCAGAGTAGAAGCCTTGATAAAGGTGCAGCACAAGGAAGCTGTAAAGGTTCAGAACAGGTGGGCTCCTGGGGCTTTGCCCTCGGTTGAGCTGGGAGGTGACATGCTGCAGAATGACTTAAAACTGCTGTGAGCTGAGAGAAGTCTGATAAAAAACTCAAGGAAAGATTCCTGCCCAGGCACTGGCACCACAGCAGCATCCTTTACTTGCAGTCAATCTGACTGGTATGGTTTCTCAGCTAGCTGCTCCCAAGGAAAAGTAGTTTCTTATGAGACAGGTAATACTATTTATTTATTTTTCTCCTCCAAATTTGGAGCTAGGCCCAGTTCACTATGCTAACAGCTAAATTTCTGCAATGAGAGTTCCATCACTTCTTTCCTCGTTGCAATCTGTTAGTTGTGAGAGTGCTCTCTGCTGTTCTTTTTATCATCACTTTAAATGAGAACAATCTGTATTGGAAGCCATAAAGTCTGACACATTGTATAATATGAAGAGTTCATATTTAGGTCTGCGTGCTTTAGTCAGCAGCCAAAGGTGTGTGCTCGGTGGTTGTAGTCTTGCTGGTGTAATAAAAACAGGCGTGCTCCTGTAGTGGGTTTACGTGGCAAGGTTTTGGTAGCAGGGGGCCATAGGGGTGGCTTCTATGAGAAGGATCTAGAAGCTGCCCCATGTTTGGTAAGGGCCCCCCTGCTGACCAGAGCTGAGCCAATAAGAGATGTTGCTTGGACCTCTGTGAGAGCATATTTAAGACAGGGAAAAAAAAAAAAAAAAAAAAAAAAAAAAAAAAAAAAGCTGTACCACACAGCAGCTGGGAGAGTGAGAGGAGTGAGGAACAGCCTTGCAGACACCAAGGTCAGTGAAGAAGGAGGGACATAGGTTCTATAGGCGCCGGAGCAGAAGTCCCCTGTGGCCTGTGGTGAGGACCATGGTGAAGCAGGATGTCCCCCTGCAGCCCATGGAGTATCACAGTGGAGCAGGGTTCCATGCTGCAGCCCATGGAGGAGACCACAGTAGAGCAGGTGGGCCTGCACTGACAGAGGCTGTGGCCTGTGGAAGACCCCTACCAGAGCAGATTCCGGGCCAGACCTGTAGCCCGTGGAGAGGAGACCACACATGAGCAAGTGACCTGGCAGGAGCTGCTGCCCGTGGGGGACCCAGGTTGGAGCAGTTTGCTCCTGAGGGATGGACCCCGTGGTATGGACCCATATCTGGAGCAGTTCTTGAAGAGCTGCTGCCTGTGGGAAGCCCACACTGGATCAGTTCAGCAAGGACTGTATCCCGTGGGAGGGACCCCACAGCACAGGGGACGAGAGTGACTGAGAAGGAGCGGCAGAGAAGAAGCACTATAGACTGACCATAACCCCCATTCCCCCGTTCTCCCCGCCGCTTGGGGGGAGGAGGTGGAAAAGGGTGGATGGGTGGGAAGGTGCTTTTAGTTTCTTTCCTTTGTTTCTCAGTAGTCTAGCTTGTTAGTAATAGGCACTAAATCTCCCTGTGCTGAGTCTGTTTTGCCCATCAGGATAATTACTGCATGATCTCCTTGTCCTTATCTCAACCCTTGAGCCCCTTTCATCATATTTTCTCCCTGTTCCTCTTTGAGGTGGAGCTCGGCCACCCACCCGAGTAAAACCACCACAGCTCCAAAGATCACAGTCCAGAGCTGCGCGCTTTCAGGCTTGATCCTGCAGTGCCCTGTCACTGCGAGCACCCTGGAAATGGGACTGAGCTAAAGTAATTTAAAAAAAGGGACATGAGGTAGTCCTGGCCCTGTGAGAGAATTGCAGCTATTAAGCCATGTGTGCTTAGTACTCCTTGAGTACTAACCCCAAGGCCAGTGTAAATGCCAGTGTATTTGTGCTGGCATTTGTGTACAAATACAGCCTGGTGTCATTGGGATGTAAGATCTTGTAACCATGCCCTCCACAAGCATGGTTTGTCCTGCTTGGCATTAACTATCAGTAGGTTTCTTTGTGTATAACAAAAGTTTTCTTGTAAATTGGGAATATTCCTAACTGTAGTGCAGCAGGTAACTGCACGAAGCAACATAATAAGGTAGATGCTATCAGAAGTTATTAACAGGCTGGAACAAAAAGGTTCATGTTGATCATTCATATGCTAATAATTTTGGATGCTGTGTAACACGTAGAATTCAAGCCCTTAGGTACTGCTCTTGGCTTTTATGGTTTTCCTAATAGTTTCTAAGGTTTGGAGGAAGCTCTGTATCAGTAACCGAGCCTGCTGTGTAGTCCTTTGACTCGAGGAGCTGAGCGTTACGAAAAGTACGCAGGACTTTGTGGCAGCTGTCAGATGGGCAGGAAAAACTCAAGTTCAGGAAAATATGGCTGAAACCCAGCAGCACTTACTCCGAGGGAGGGAAATGTTGAACAAAAATGCTTATTCAAAGATGGTGGTGAAAGAACAAAAGTGCTGAACCATTGTGTTTAGCCCAAACTCTCAGTATTTAGCGAGCAGTTTGTCTGCATGGGTCCTGACTTGTAGCACTGTGCTCTGCTCGGTACAACATGTTCTCTGTGGTCTTTGTATCCCCTCCTAAGTGCAGAGCTGTTCAGGCCATCCCTTTTAGTTCAAATTACTGTTTTGTAGCCTTAATGCCTCTGCTTAAATGTGAGTAGTTGGCAGGTTGCTTCAGAGACTCCAGCTGCAACAAGCAGATACAGAAGAAGGCAGATTTTGAACTAAACTTCAATCGTGCGATTCTGAGTGGAAGTAAAATACAGATACGGGGAAAACACGTACAGAGACTGATCAGCCTCTTGTGCTCTGCAGACCCACAGAACGAGTGATAAAAGAGGCTTTTCAGTATGTTCATGAATCTATATCAAATGCTCAATTGTGGAGCTGGCACGCTACAAAAGCAGATTGCAGCAAAATATGTTGGTGTCTAAGAGATTGTGACTGCTCTTTCCCTTGTGTTTTTCTTCCATCATAGCACATTGTAAACATAGTTACGTATCTGTGTTACTCACTTGTCGCTAATTAGATATTTTTTCCTCATTTGCTAGACTGTTAGTAAGCCATCCTTGAAAAATTCAGATGTTCTTTAGCACTCCAGGAGAACTCTCTCCAGTCAGAGGGGTGTTTGGTGTCAGCTACTGCAGCTTCCTCAAGGTGCTGTTTTCTCAAGAAGATGCAGTTGAGAGATTTACAGGAATCCTTTGACTGTGTATTTGTGGGGAACTTAGCTCAACTTCAGCATCTGTCTTCATCACAGCAAAGCAGCAGACCATCTGAGAGTGCAGGTGATGCCATTTTCTCCATGGCTTTTTCACGTGGCTTTTTGTCGGAGTATCAAGTTCACAAGGTAAAATTAAGAATTTCCTTAACCACAGTCAGTTATAGGGCATGGAGAACGTTTTCCTTCTTTCTAGCAATGCATGGTGCTCTCAGGGGCCATGTTCAGTCACTTTACAGCAAGCAGTCCTTGAGTATTTTGTGTGTATGTGTTTTTATAATATCACAACTTTTCAAAAACATTAGGTACTTATTTTCTACACGAAATACAGTGGCTCTGTGTATCTGCCTTCCATTGTTACTTGAGCCTTTGAGGTGCATTTGTGTTGTGTTTTTTCCAGGCTTTCAAAGTCAAGGAGATGTGACATTGGTTTCTGAGAACTGAGATTCTTATCCTGTAGATAATCCTGTAGATTAAAAAAATGGCACAAGAATTTGGAAAGTGTGCCTATCTGTGAGTAGCTGATGGGTCTGATTTGCCTTCTGGGACTGGAATTTTGTTTTTTGCCTTGGTCAGGTGTGTTGACCTAAGTTGAAGATTGACTTGGCTGAATGCAGAAGGTGTTGTCTCAGAAGAGAATGAGTTTCAGCACCAAACTTTTGAGTTTTGTCAACTGCTTTTTTCTGGCACAAGATCAGAGTTTCTTCAAAACTGAAGGAAAGTCAGTTTATTTTGGTGCCAATGAAGTAGATGAAGTACTTGTTTCACCCAGGTTGCAATGGAAAACGGAGACTCAGGCTTTGTTTTAAACTTTTTCCAGGTACGAGCTCTGTTACTGACTTTACTCAGGATTTTTTCCTTCATGTTCTGGTTGCAACTGTAGAATGACAGTTATCGGAGCAAAAATAGTTAACTTTTTAAAAAACTTAATTTGATCTGATGTATGCTGCAGTAGCTAAATGGCTGCCATACGTAGGTACAGCCCCTGTCTGTTGAGAAGTTTCCTGTTGATATCGATATCAATAAGCCCTTCCTGCTGCTGACAATGCCTTAGCAGACCTAATGTGAAAGCATTAAAGAAAATCCTTAAGATCTTAACTACATTAAGGCAAGGCCTAATCAAATGCTGAGCCTGCAGGCCAGTGATAGCGTCTCTCTGGTGACGCTGTAAGTCCAGGTGAGCGGCTTGCCACGAGCGGTGCTGTCACGCTGCTGTTCCCTTTGCTGAGCAGAGGTAAGCACACTGACTCGGTGGAAGCCAGATGTGCTGTCCCTCAAACAAGCAGAGCTTCAGAGGATTCAGTGGAATCTGTTTTTCTGGGGAGATGCAACCGCTCTTGCTGCTTCAAGTGTGATTTTAAGAGGCTCGAGCCAGAAGGGAAGAGAAAATGAAGAGGGCGAAGTGACAGCTTTAACTCCAGCCTCTCCCTCTTTCGAGTGCCCCGAGGGAGGAGAAGGGCAGGTGCTGTAATACCTGCTGTGCGGAGCTATGGCTACTGCCGGGACTCAGGACTTGGTTGGCATGCTCTGGGAGGTGCAAAAATCTGGGCTGCTCTATGCTTACTGCCGACCTTAGCCCGTGGCCCCAGTGGCCTGGAGTTGGATGACTTTTTCCATGTCTGTTCTTCCCTGCCCTGGTCTATATCCGGTTGGAGACCAGCTAATCTGTAGCTGCAAAATGTCACCCCTCTGTCTCCAAATCATTTTGAAGAATAAGAATTGTTCTCCCTCTCAGCTCGCAAAAAGAGCAAATTCTTTCCTGACATGGGGAGCTGAAGCTCCTGAAGCAACAAGAGTAGAACAAACATCCAGGTGATTACTTGTCTGAACAGATAGGAGGAGTGACTGAAGTTCATGTTGGGTTAAACACTGTTGTAGTCTTCTGGCAGGATCTGTTTGCATCCAGATGGGAGAATACACCTGCATTGTTGAATAAGATATGCTACCAGCTTCAGCCCTGTGGTGAAGATCAAAGCATGATTCCAAAGTATATTTAAGGAGAATGAAGCTGATAAATAGGTTGACAATTCTAGTGGTTAATTATTTACCTGCAGCGGACTGCTCTTAGTCTCATTTTTTCTTCAACCATCAGCATCACAAGGTAATGAACCATGCAGAGATCACATTTCTCTGGGGAAATGGTTGCAAAGGGCCCTGCTTCTTGAGCAAGGACAATTAATGTCTGGTTCCTTAAAGAGAAAAAGAGAAAAAGAGGGAGGGAGGGAGGGAGGGAGGGAGGGAGGGAGGGAGGGAGGGAGGAAACAGGAATATAATGAATACTTGTTGAGGGTCTCCAGAAAACAAAGTTTCTGCTTGAGCTGTACAGTTGGTGAAGCACAGTGTGAGAGAGATTGCTGCCTTTGAGCTCACTGATGTGAACATGAGGATGGGAGCTGGCTGTATTGGTGTGGCTGGTAAAGTGGACATGAATGTAGAGGTTTAATGGGGTTGGATTTTGCTGCTTAAATTAAACAGCAAGTCCTCTTTAGCTTGCTGTTTGCAAAAGAAAGAGTTTTTAAGCCCACTCTCCCAATGGTGGTTTGTGTTAGTGTTACATCAGGGGGTGCAGAGACCAGGCAAGAGCTTCTCTCCTCATCATTAGCTGCTTTTGCAGGTATGGCCATGGGTTTGCCAGCTTGTTTTGGTGTTGTCACAGCACCTTCACCCCTGAAAAAAAGAAATGTTTTAATAATGAGGACACCATGTGAATATGCTGGGGTGCTGGGAAAGACTAGTGTCCTTCTGGTTTGTGTGCAGGGAAGGAATTGTTTCATGGGACAAGGGAATAAGGGCACTCATACGGCAGTACCTGAAATAGTAAATTTGCTTTCAAGCTTCCTAGTACGATACAGATAATGATGATGGAAGGGAACTCACAGGCAATGTAAATGGTTAGAAGCTGCAGAGATTAATTTGTTAGGAATCATGTCAGGATTAAATAGACATAACTGGCCTAAGCAGTGTATACAGGGGTTCATAAATCTCTCAAGCATGAGAGGTAAAAGCACAGAAAATAGAAAGGAGCTGCCTTTTGTGGTTTCAGTGCTGTGCATTTTTCTGGATGTGTGATCTGCTATGCATACAGCAAATTGGACAGCACCGCAAGCAAACACACAAAAAAACAAACAATGAACTAAATGAACTAAAGCAAACAAATGAGCTAAACTGTGAGCCTCATGTATATGAATGCCGATAAAAAGCAACCTTGTCTATTCTGTACAAGTTGGGATGTATCATTTTCATGAAGTGAATGAGAGGCTGACTCTTTATCTGGCACGTTGCATACACACGATCATCCAAGCATGTAATAGTATCTGTTCTAAAGGTGTTCTGTAAGAAAATATTGTTAATCACGAAACCTGTATTTTATGTCACACCTAAACAGTGCATTTCCTATTTTGGGGGATTGTCAATTAAACAACACTTTTGTAAAGACATGCATCTTACCTAGATACATCAGAAAATCCCGATTTATTATAAAAACTTATGCTATGCTAGAAAATTCCAAATTAAATACAAATTGAATACCTTTTAAAACTTTATCCATTCTCCCTCCTTACTGATGAAAAAGAAAGATTAAAAAAAAAAAAAAAATCCCCCACTTTGTGTAAAATGTTTATGTGGTGGGACCAGGATTTCACATTTTCATGCTTTATGAGTGGTACTGGCCTTTGAAATTCACTGACACAATGACACAGGAAGACGAGAGCCCAGCAGGGTTCGGGGTTCAAAAATGATACTCAAGTGGATAGTAAGATGGAATCTGATTTTATATTAGCAAAGATGAAATGGTAAGTAAAAGCTCTGGGATGGAAATATACTTCTGTATCTTATAGCAGAAACCAGGCTCTCATAGAAGAAAGATTTATTTTGTAACTCTCCACCCTACTGGATTTTTCAGCTCTCCCCTAGAAGCAACTGATAAGGCTATTCTCTCAGTAACAACACAATGGAGAAAGCACCATCTTCTGATGGAATGAATATTCCTACAACCAATGTGCAAATTCACCTCTCCACCAAAGCTGTGGATGCAAGTCCTCTTTTTCCAGTTTTAGTTTCTTATTATTGTTAATAAAGGTCCAACCTCTATAAATTACTTATTTTCTCAGCAGCTCTTACTCTAAGCTATCTTTTACCCAGATTCTTCTGATACTAAATGGGATTGTTTTTTTCCCCACTATTACTTGCTTTACTTACATCAGTGCTAAAAAGTCCTAATCAGTATATTAGAGGCTAAAATCATCACAGAGCCAAATGAAAATAAATGATTACGATCGTATTTCTTACAGAATTTACATAAATCTTTGTTTCTAATAAGAAAAAATGAACACAACTGTCAAGCACTAAATATCTTGAAGCTATGAGATTTATTGAAGATAAAACCCTGCAGTAAACTCTGCAGTAAACTCTCCTAATATTTAAGTATGATTTTTGTTAACACAAAAGATGTTAAAAATCAAAAAGCAGTGAACTTTATGTGAACTTTAAACTATTCACTTTAGCTTCTTTAATATATTTCATTTCCATGGAAATTAAATTTTCCTTCTTAGTACCTGAAAATATGAACACATGCACTGAATACTATATGATTTTTCTTCACAAAAAAAAAAAAAATAAAAATAAAAATAAAAAATAAAATGAAGTACTTAGAAGAGACTTAAAACAACCCCTTGGGCAACTTTAATTAGTTGCCAAAAGAATCTAAGAATTTTACTCAGGATTTTTTGCTTCATGTTCTGGTTGCAACTGTAGAATGACAGTTATCAGAGCAAAAATAGTTAACTTTTTAAAAAACTTAAGAGGAGGTTTCCAGTGGGATACTGCTGTGGCACCCGGGGGCCTGAAGGGGGTTGCTGCCGGGGTTCCACCGCGGCACCTGGGGACAGGTGGGCAGATGCCGGCCGGGGGTCCACCGTGGCATCCAGTGGCCCACTGTAGGTTGCCGGCAGGAGTTTGCCTCCACACCTGGGGTCTCGCCGGGGGTTACTGTCGGGGGTTTGCTGGGGATCCGTCGGAGTTGACAGGTGTAGTCCGCCATGGAACACGGTGGCCCTCCTGGGATCAGCTTGGGTCTGCTGTGGTGCCCAAACCGCCAAGGGTCTGTAGCGGCGACAGGGGTCCTGTGGGGGGTCGCTGTCGCAGGTCCGCCGCAGCACTTGGGGACCCGCCAGGTGTCGCAGGGCAGGGTCCAGTGCGATGCCCAAGCTCCCACCAGGGGGTCAACAGCTGGGGTCTGCCACTGCACACAGGGCCCTGGCTGGGGTGCTGGCCGGGGTCTGATGCATGCCCGGGGGCCCGCTGAATGTCACCGGCCGATGTCTGCCGTGGTGCCTGAGGGGTTGCCGGCAGGGGTCCACCGAGGCATCCAGGGGACTACCCTGGGTTCACCGGCAGGGGTCAATTGCAGCACTAAGGGGCCTGCCAGGGTTAGCCTGGTGTAGTCTGCCATGACATCCTGGGGCCAGCCGAGTTTTGCCAGTTGGGGTCAGCCGGGGGTCACATGGTGATGTCAGCTGTGGAGCCCAGGGGCCCACCGGGCTTCATCTGGCAGTGTCCAAAGGGGCCTGCTGGGCATCACCGGTGGGGTTATGCTGGGGGCCTGCCAGAGGGTCACTGGGCAGGGATCTGCCATGGCACCCGGGGATTAGCAGGCAGCGGTTCGCTGCTTCTCTTGGGGGCTCTCCAGGGTTCACTGGGGGCATTCCACCGCGGTCCCAGCTGGGGTCACCGTCGGGGGTCTGTTGCAGTGTCTGGGGGCCCGCTGTGGGTCACCTGGTGTGGTCTGCTGAGGGGTCCAGGGGCCGGCCGGGGGTTGCTGGACAGGGGGCAGGGGGTCGGCCTGTGGGGGGTCGACAGGCAGGGTTAGCCGCAGCGCCCATAGGTCTCGGAGGGCCCGGAGGTCCACTGTGTTCGCCAGCCAGAGCTGGCGGCTGGTCCCAGGCACCCGCCAGAGGTCGTTGGCCAGTGTCCACCAGGGGTGGTCACCAGGCTGCCAGATCTGGTCCCAGAACTGGTCCCCAGAACTACAACCAGGTTTTGGAGAGGAGTAGGTCTGGGAAGCAGTTCTGGGGACCAGCTCTGGGGACCAGATGTTGGGAGAAGAGCAGGAGACCAGGTGTGGGTAGCAGGTCTCGGGACCACGTCTGGGAGAGCAGATCTGCCAAACAGGCCTGGTGACCAGTTCAGGCGACCAGATATGGGAACCAGCCCTGGGGAACAGGTGTCAGGAGCAGGTGTGGGGGAGCAGGTCTGGTCACCAAGACTTGGGGCCTGCCAGGCTTTACCAGCTGGGTTCTGGTGGGGGTCACCTGGCGGGGTCCGCCATGGCGCCAGAGGTCCTGCTGGGAGTCACCAGGCATGTTCCACCAGGGGTCACCTGGTGGGGTCAGCCCTGGCACCCAGGGATTAGCGGGTGGGGTCCGCCATGGTCTCTTGGGGGCTCTCAGGGGTTTACCAGCAGCGTTTAGCCATGTTCCCTGCTGGGGTTGCTGGTGGGGGTCTGCCGCGGAACGCGGGGGCCTACTAAGTGTTGCTTGGTGTGGTCCACTATGGTGCCTGGGGAGTTGTTGGCGGGGAAATGCCAAGGGGCCTGGGGACCTGCCGGGGTTCATTGGTGGGGGTCTGCCACAGTGCCCAGGGTCTTGTTGGGGGGTGACCACCGGGAGTCAGTTGGGTAGCCGTCGGGGGTTGACAGGCACATTCGGTCGCTGCTCCCGGGGACCTGCAGGCTATTGCCCGCAGGGTTTGGCTGTGGCACCCAGGGGCTGGCTGGGGGTCGCACGCTGGGGATTGCCACTGGGGGGTCTTCTGCAGTGCTTGGCGGGTTTCACCTGGTGTGGTACGCCACGGCACTGGAGTCCCACCAGGGAGCCAAGAGGCGTCGACGAGCGTGTTCGGCCACGACACACTGGGGCCTGCTGGGGGTCTCCGGCAGGATACTGCCACGGCGCCCAGAGGCCCAACAGAGGTCGCTGCCGGGGTTCTGCCGTGGCACCCAGGGACCAGCCTTATGACACCGGTGAGGGTCCGCTGCGGCACCCAGGGGCACACCGGGGGTCGACGGCGGTGGTCCGCTGCAGCACCAAAACTGCCAAGGGTCCGCTGCGGCACAGGGCATGACCACTGGGGTTCCGCTGGGGATCCATCTTGGGTTGATGGGAGTGGTCCACTGCAGAACACCGTGGCCCTCATCAGATTGGTGAGGGTCCACCGCGGTGCCCTTGGGCCCGCTGTGGATTGCCAGCGGGGGTCTGCAACAGCGTCAGGATCTCGGTGGGTTCTGCCTGGTGGCGTATACCACAGTGCCGGGGTCCCACCTGGGGTTGCTGGCGGGGGTCCGCTACAGCATCCGGGGGCCTGCACAGTGCTCTCCAGCATGAGTCCACCGCCATGCCCAGGGTCTCGCCGGGCGTGACCTTTGGGGGTCTGCTGGGGATCTGTCTGGGGTCAGTGGGCACGGTCAGCCGCAGCACACGAGGCCCTACTGTGGTATCTCCAGTGGGATACTGCCATGGCACCCAGGGGTCCTATGGGGTCACCACCGGGGATCTGCTGCGGCACCTGGGTACAGGCCAGGTGATGCCGGCGGGGGTCTGCCGTGGCACCTGGGGGGCCCACCATAGGCTGCCAGCAGGGGTCCGCTACAGCGTGCAGGGCACAGTCAGTGGGAGTCCACCACCGCACCGGGGGTCTCACTGGGGGTGACTGCCGGGGGTCTGCTGGGGATCCGTTGGGAGTCTCTGGGCATGTTCAGTTGCGGTGTCCAGGGACCTGCAGGGTATCACCAGTAGGAGTTGGCCGTTGCACCCTGGGGCTGGCCGGGGGCCACCGGTGAGGGTCTGCCACGGCACCCTGGGGCCCACTAGGGATTGCCGGTGGGTGTCTGCTGCAGCGCCAGGGGCCTTTTCGGATTTCGCCTGGTGGGGTATGCCGCAACACCAGGCGCCCACCTGGGGTTGCCGGTGGGGGTCCACCATGGCACCCAGAGGCCCGCTGTGGGTGACCGTCAAGGGTCCACCAGGGATCCGTCGGGGTTCAATGGATGCAGTCAGCTGCAGCGCATGGGGGCCTGCTGAGGGTCTCCAGCGGGATACTGCCGCGGTACCAGGGGGCCTGAAGGATGTCACCGCCAGGGGTCCGCCGCTGCAGCCAGGGGCCCACCATAGGTCACTGGCAGGGGTTTGCCATGGTGCCTGCGGCCCCGCCTGGTGGTCTCTGGCAGGAGTCCGCCTCTGCACCCGGGGTATCGCTGGGGGTTACTGCTGGGGGTCTGCCAGGGATCTGTCAGGTGTCGACGGTCGTGGTCCACCACGGTGGCCCACCTAGGATCGGCTTGGGTCTGCTGCAGCGCCCAAGCCACCGAGGGTCTGCAGTGGTGCCAGGGGACCTGTGGAGGATCATCGTCAGGGGTCAGCCGTGGCACCCGGGGATCTGCCGTGTGTTGCAGAGTGGAGTCCACCGCGAAGCCCAAGGTCCCGCCAGGGGTCAACAGCTGGGGTCCGCCACTGCGCACAGGGCCCTGGCTGGGATGCTGGCGGGGGTCTGCTATGGCGCCCAGGAGTACACTGAATGTCGCCAGCTGATGTCCACTGCGGCGCCTGAGGAGTCGCTGGCAGGGGTCCGCCGAGAGGCCCGAAAGACTATCCTGGGTAACTGGCAGGGATCAGTTGCAGCGCCAAGGGGCCTGCCAGGGTTAGCCTGGTGTGGTCCGCTGCGACACCGTGGGGCCTACTGGGTTTTGCCAGTCAGGGCCCCCTGGGAGTCGCATGGTGGTGTTAGCCGCGGTGCCCGGGGACCCACCAGGCCTAACCGGCAGGTGTCCAGAAGGGCTTGCCAGGCATCACTGGCAGGGTTCCACTGGGTGCCTGCCACGGGGTCACTGGGAAGATCTGCCATGGCACACAGGGATTAGCGGGCAGGGGACCACTGTGTCTCTCACAGAATCACAGAATCACAGACTAGTCTAGGTTGGAAGAGACCTCCAAGATCACCGAGTCCAACCTCTGACCTAACACTAACAAATCTTCCACTAAACCATATCCCTAAGCTCTACATCTAAACGTCTTTTAAAGACCTCCAGGGATGGAGACTCAACCACTTCCCTGGGCAGCCTATTCCAGTGACTAACAACCCGTTCAGTAAAGAAGTTCTTCCTAATATCCAACCTAAACCTCCCCTGGCGCAACTTTAGCCCATTCCCCCTCATCCTGTCACCAGGCACATGGGAGAATAGACCAACCGCCACCTCGCTACAGCCTCCTTTCAGGTACCTGTAGAGTGCTATAAGGTTGCCCCTGAGCCTCCTCCAGGCTAAACAGTCCCAGCTCCCTCAGCCGCTCCTCGTAAGACTTGTTCTCCAGACCCTTCACCAGCTTCGTAGCCCTTCTCTGGACTTGCTCGAGCACCTCCATGTAATTCTTGTAGCGAGGGGCCCAAAACTGAACGCAGTACTCGAGGTGCGGCCTCACCAGAGCCGAGTACAGGGGGACAATCACTTCCCTGGACCTGCTGGGCACGCTGTTTCTTATGCAAGCCAGGATGCTGCTGGCCTTCTTGGCCGCCTGAGCACACTGCTGGCTCATATTCAGCCAACTGTCAACCAATACTCCCAGGTCCTTCTCTGCCAGGCAGCTTTCTAACCACTCATCTCCCAGCCTGTAGCTCTGTTTGGGGTTGTTGGGCCCCAGGCGCAGGACCCGGCATTTGGCCTTGCTGAACTTCATACAGTTGGCCTCGGCCCATCAGTCCAGCCTATCCAGATCCTCCTGCAGAGCCTTCCTACCCTCGAGCAGATCAACACACGCACCTAACTTGGTGTCGTCTGCAAACTTGCTGAGGGTGCACTCGATCCCCTCATCTAGATCATCGATGAAGATGTTAAAGAGGACTGGTCCCAGTACCGAGCCCTGGGGGACTCCACTAGTGACCGGCCTCCAACTGGATTTGACTCCATTCACCACAACTCTCTGGGCCCAGCCATCCAGCCAGCTCTTAACCCACCAAAGTGTACGCCAGTCCAAGCCATGAGCAGCCAGTTTCTTGAGGAGAATGCTGTGGGGAACGGTGTCAAATGCCTTACTGAAGTCAAGGTAGACCACGTCCACAGCCTTTCCCTCATCCACTAAGCGTGTCACCTTGTCATAGAAGGAGATCAGGTTCGTCAAGCAGGACCTGCCCTTCATAAACCCATGCTGACTAGGCCTGATCACCTGCTTGCCCTGCAACTGCCGCATGATGACACCCAAGATAATCTGCTCCATGAGCTTCCCTGGCACTGATGTTAAACTAACAGGCCTATAGTTCCCTGGGTCTACCCTCCGGCCCTTCTTGTAGATGGGCATCATGTTTGCTAGCCGCCAGTCAAGTGGGACCTCCCCCGACAGCCAGGACTGCCGATAAATGATGGAAAGCGGCTTGGCCAGCTCCTCCGCCAGTTCTCTCAGTACCCTCAGGTGGATCCCATCCAGCCCCATTGACTTGCGTACATCCAAATGCTGCAGCAGGTCGCCAACCATTTTCTCGTGGATTGTGGGGGCCACATTCTGCTCCCCATCCCCTTCCACCAGCTCAGGGTACTGGGCGTCCAGAAAACAACTGGTTTTGCTGTTAAAGACTGAGGCAAAGAAAGCGTTAAGCACCTCAGCTTTTTCCTCATCTCTGATTACTAAGTTTCCCCCCGCATCCAGTAAAGGGTGGAGATTCTCCTTAGTCCTCCTTTTTGTGTTGATGTAGTTATAAAAACATTTTTTGTTGTCTTTAACATCAGTGGCCAGATTGATCTCCAGATGAGCTTTGGCCTTTCTGATTTTGTCCCTGCACCGCCTCACAGCATCCTTGTAGTCCCCCTTGAGTGGCCTGCCCTCTTTTCCAAAGATTGTAAACCCTCTTTCTTCTCCTAAGCTCGAGCCACAGCTCTCTGCTCAGCCAGGCTGGTCTTCTTCCACGCCGGCTCGTCTTTGGGCACATGGGGACAGACCGCTCCTGAGCCATTAAGATTTCTTTCTTGAAGAGCGCCCAGCCCTCCTGGGCTCCTCTGTCTTTCAGAACCGCCTCCCAAGGGACTCTGCCAACCAGTGTCTTGAACAGCTCAAAGTCAGCCCTCCGGAAGTCCAAGACAGCGGTTTTATTGATCCCCTTCCTGACTTCGCCAAGTATCGAGAACTCTACCATTTTGTGGTCACTCTGCCCAAGACAGCCCCCGACCAGCACGTCTCCCACCTTCTCTGTTAGCAAACAGAAGGTCTAGTGGGGCACCTCCCCCGGTAGGCTCGCCAACCAGCTGCGTCAGGAAGTTGTCTTCCATGCTCTCCAGAAACCTCCTGGACTGCTTTCTCTGGGCTGTGTTGTGTTTCCAGGATATGTCTGGGAAGTTAAAGTCCCCCACAACAACAAGCACTGACAATTTTGCAACTTCTGCCAGCTGCCTGTAGAACTCCTCATCCGTCCCCTCATCCTGGTTTGGCGGTCTATAACAGACCCCCACCAGGATGCTTCCCTTGTTGGCCTTTCCGCTGATCCTAACCCATAGCGACTCCACCTTGTCATTCCCAGCCTCAAGTTCGACGACATCAAAACACTCTCTAATATAGAGAGCCACTCCACCACCCCTTCCATGCTGCCTGTCCCTTCTGAAGAGCCTATAGCCAGACATTGCAGCACTCCAGTCATGAGAGTGGTCCCACCACGTTTCCGTGATGGCAACCAAGTCATAGCCTGTGTGCTGTGCAATGGCTTCCAGCTCCTCCTGCTTGTTGCCCATGCTGCATGCATTAGTGTAAATGCACTTCAGCTGGGCCTTAGCCTTCTCCCCCAGCCTTGCCACTGTTCCCCCTGGCACACCGCCAACAGGCTTTGTTTCATCCCCGCCCCCCTTCTTACCTAGTTTAAAGCCCTCTCAATGAGCCCTGCCAGCTCCTGGGCCAGGATCCATTTTCCCCTTGCGGACAGTTGGGACCCATCTGCGGCCATCAGGCCAGGTGGCGAGTAGAGTGCCCCGTGGTCAAAGAACCCAAAACTTCTGTGTTGGCACCAGCCTCTGAGCCATGTGTTTATCAGGTGGGCTTTTTGTGTCCTCTCTGAACCATTCCCTGCCACTGTAGGAATGGATGAAAACACCACCTGTACTCCTGCTCCATCCACTAACCGTCCCAGGCCCCTGAAGTCCCGTTTGATAGCCTTCAGGCTTCTCTCATCAATGTTATCACTGCCAGCCTGGACTATCAGTAGCGGGTAGTAATCAGAGGGGCGAACCAGGTTGGGAAGCTTTCTGGCGACATCCCTGACCCTGCCCCCAGAGAGGCAGCAGACTTCCCTACGGGTAGGGTCAGGCCTACAGATAGGGCCCTCCGTTCCTCTGAGAAGGGAGTCGCCCACCACGATCACCCTTCTCTCCTTCTTGGTGGGAGCAGTCTTGAAGCGTGGAGCAGACTTCCTCGCCCTGGGCTTCCTGGTTAACTTTTCTGCCACACCCTCATCCACCACTCTCTCGAGCTCCAGGGCCTCAAACCTGTTGCATAGGGGCACCTGGGAAGGTGGGGCAGGCGGTGTGGGGAGTTTCCTGCAACGCTGAGCAGGGACCTGTCTCCACTCCTCCTCAACTCCTAGGTCCCCTCTCTCTGCCCGACAGCGACCAGGCAGGGGGTCCACCCCCATTAGGGGAGTCGCACCCTGGTGAGACTCTCGGGGGCTCTGTGGGGTTCACCGGGGGTGTTCCGCCGGGTCCTGGCTGGGGTTGCCAGCAGGGGTCCCCTGCAGCACCTGGGGGTCTACTGAGTGTCGCCTGGTGTGGTCCGCCAAGGTGTCTGGGGGCTGACTGGGGGTTGCTGGTGGAGGTTTGCCGTGGTGCCTGCGGACTCGCCGGCGGTCACTGGACAGGGCCTGCTGGGGGCCCACCGGGGGTCGATGGGCATGGTCAGCTGCGGCACCCAGTGGACCTACCTTGGTCCCTGGCGGTGGCCCACCCAGTGTTGCTCGGTGTGGTCCGCTGAGGGTCGCTGGGTGCGATCCGCTGCGGCAGCTGGGGACGGCCCGGGGGTCACTGGTAGGAGTCCGCTGCCATGCCAGGGGGGCCTGCAGGTTTTGCTTGGTGGGGTACACCGCTGCGGCGGCCTGCCCGGGGGTCTCCAGCAGGGGTCTGCCTCAGCGCTCAGGGGCCAGCCGGGGTTGGCCAGCGGGGATCCGCCGCTGCATGCGGTGGCCCAGGGGGCCTGTGGAGGGGTCGCCATCAGGCATCCGCTACGGTGTCTGGGGGACCGCCAGATGTCGCCAGGGTGTTGCCGACCTGCGGTCTGCCGCAGGGCCTGGGAGCCCACAGGAGGTCACTGGCCAGGAGCCACTGCTCATCCCATGGGCCCACCAGGTGTCGCCCGTCGGATTCCACTGCTGGTCTCAGGGCCCATCGGGGGTCGCCTAGCAGGGTCCGCTGGTGGCTTGCCCAGGGGTCTGCAGTTGGGGACCCTGCGGTGCCCAGGATCCTGCCCAGGGTTCTCCAGCGGTTGTCTGCTGCTGCACCTGGAGGCCCACCGGGGGTCATCAGCTGGGGTCCGCCAGGGGACATCAGCGGGCATCCCCTGGTTCTTGCCGGGGGTCACTTGTGAGATTCCAACACTGCGCCCATGAGCCCGTTGGGGATTGCCAGTGGGGTTCCTCAGGGCATCGCCAGGCGGGGTAGGCTGTGGCACCCAGGGTCCGCCAGGGGTCACGGGCAGTGCCGGGGGCTTGGCTGGTTATGCCTGGTGGGGTATGCTGTGGCACTGGGGGCCCGCCTGGGGTTGCCAGCAGGGGTCAGCTGTGGCACCCGGGGCTTAGTGGGCAGTGGTCTGCTGTGTCTCTCAGGGGCTCTCCAGGATTCACCGGCAGCGTTCTGCCATGGTCCCGTGTGGGGTTGCCGGTGGGGGTCCGCTGCAGTGCCCAGGGGACTGCGGAGGATCACCAGCAAGGTTCTGCAGTGGTGCCCAGGGGCCCACCCAGGCGTCTATGGTGGGGGTCTCTAACTGCACCCAGAGCCCGTCAGCGGTTGCTGGCGGGTGTTCACAATGGGCCCACCAAGTTTCACAGAGCAGAGTCTGCTGCGGTGCCCAGGGGCCCACCAGGTGTCGCTGAGCATGGTCTGCCACAATGCCCAAGGTCCCGCCAGGGGTTAATGGCTGGGGTCCGCCGCGGCCCCCGGGGAGTCACCAGTGGGGGTCCACCAAGGTGCCTGGGGTCTGTTGAAGCGCCAAGGGACCAACCTGGGTTTGCCTGGTGTGGTCTGCCACGATGCCCTGGGGACTGCAGGGTTTCGCCGGCCAGGGTCTGCCGGGGGTTGCCTGGAGGGGTCTGCGGCAGCACCGGGGGGCCTTCAGGGAGCTGACAGGCAGGTTCCACCGAGGGTCGTGTGGAGGGGTCAGCCAGGGTGCCAGGGGGCCCGCCAGGCGTCTCTGGGAGGTATCCGCAGAGGCCCACCAGACATCACCGGCGGGGTTCCACTGGGGGCCCGCCAGGGGTCACTGGGCAGGGATATGCCACGGCGCCTGGAGATTAGCAGGCAGGATTCCACTGGGTACCTTGGAGGCTCTCCGGGGTTCACCGGCAGTGTTCCACTGTGGTCCCAGAGTGGGCCTGCTGCAGTGTCCGGTGACCCGCCTGGGGGTCTCCAGCAGGAGTCCACCGATGCGCCAGGGGGCCTGGCAGGTTTCGCTTGGTGGGGTACACCACTGCGGCAGGGGCCCACCTGGGGGTCGCCAGCGGGGATCCGTGTCGGTGGCTGGGGGTTCCCAGGGATGACCGGTGGGGATCCACTGTGGTGTGTGGTGGCCTGCCAGGGATCGGCGTGGTTCTGCAGCAGCACCCATACTGCCGAGGGTCTGCCATGGCACCAGGGGGCTAACCAGGGGTTACCACCGGGGGTCCACTGGGAATCCGCCAGGGGTCGATGGGTGCGGTCAGCCACAGAGCCCAGGGGCTGGCAGGAGTTGCTGGCGGAAGTCCCCAGTGGGGCCTTGGGGCCCACTGGGGATCGCCACTGGGGTCCACTGACGGTCAGCCGGGGGACACAGGGCAACATCCGCCATGGCGCCAGGTTCCGCCAAAGGTCATCCACCGGTGGGAGTCCGCTGGGGGCCTGCCAGATGTTGCCAGCAGGGTTCCGCCGAGACGCCCGGGGGCTAGTTGAAGATTGCCAGGCAGGGTCCACCGCAGGCCCTGGGTCTGCATCGCCAGGGGGCCTATGGAGGGTCTCCAGCGGGAGTCTTCCGCCACGCCCGGGGTCTTGCCAGGCCACTGGGGGTCTAACGGGGATCCGTCGGAGGTCAACGGGCATGGTCCGCTGCAGAACACAGTGGCCTGCCTGGGATTGGCATGGGTCCACTGCGGCACCTAAACCGCCAAGGGTCTGAAGCGGCACCAGGGGGGCAGTGGAAGGTCGCCGTCAGGGGTCCACTACAGCATCCAGGGGCCCACCAGAGGTCGTAGGCCGGGGTCTGCCGGGAGTTGCCAGGCGGGGTCTTCCCCTGGCCCGAAGTCCCGGGGGGTGGCCAGGCTGGATCCGCCGTGTGCCTGGGGGACTGCTAGGGATCGCCAATGGGGGGTCTCAGTGGGTGTCTGCAGGGGGGCCACCGGGTTTCACTGGGCAGTGTCCACTGCGGCACCCAGGGGCCCAAGGGGTGTCACCGAGCTGGGTCCACCACAATGCCCAAGGTCCCACCAGGGGTCAATGATTTGGGTCCACAGTGGTGCCCGGAGCCCTCCCTGGGGTCACCGGCATGGGTCCGCTGCAGCACCAGGGGGCCTGTGGAGGATCACAGTCAGGGGTCAGCTACGTCACATGGGGGCCAGCCAGAGCTTGTCAGCGGGGTCTTCCGCAGCACCCAGGATCTCGCCGGGGGGTGACCCCCAGGGTCCACTGGGGATCCGTCAAGGGTCGATGGGCGCATTTGGCCGCGGCGCCCAGGGACCCACAGGGTCTCCCAGGCCGGGGTCGGCCTTGGCACATAGGGACCTGCCAGGTGTCACCAGCGGGGGTCGACGCGGCGCCCTTGGGCCCGCCGGGGATCGCCAACATGGGTCCACCGCAGCACCAGGGGCTTGGCAGGTTCCGCCTGGTGGGGTACGCTGCAGCACTGGGGGCCTGCAGACTGGGGTCGCCGGCAGTGGCCCACTGCAGCACCCAGGGGCTGGCCGGGGGTCTCTGGCGGGGGTTAGCCGCAGTGCCAAAGGTCCCTTTGTGGGTGATTGCCGGGGGTCCTCCGGGGATCCGTCAGGGGTCTATGGGCGCGGTCAGCCTCGGTGCTGGGGCATCTGTGGGCCAGACAGGTTCACCACTGGGGGTCCGCCGCAGCACCCAGGGGGCCCATCGTAGGTCCCCAGTGGAGGTCCACTACAGAATCTGGGGGCACACCCAGCGGGAGTACGCTGTCGCATCCGGGGTCTCACCATAGGTCCCCAGCGGGAGACCGCCAGAGATCCGTCAGGTGTTGACAGGCACGGTCTGCTGCGGAACCAAGTGGCCCGTCTGGGATCAGCTTGGGTCCGCTGCGGCGCTCAAACTCCCAAGGGTCTGCCAAGGCGCCAAGGGGCCTGTGGAGGGTCACTGTCAGGGATCCGCAACAGCGTCTGTGGGCCCACTGGAGGTCACCAGCCAGGGTCCACTGTCGGTCCCAGGGGCCCAACGGGGTTTGCTGAGTGGAGTCAGCCGCTGGTCCCATGGGCCCACTGGAGGTTGTAGGCCGGGGTCCACCGCGGGTCACCGAGTGGGGCCTTCCCCAGTCCCAGGGTCCAATGGGGGGTCGCTGGACTGGGTCCACCTTGTGCCCGGGGGACTGCTGGGGATCGCCTGGTGGGGCCCGCTGCATCACCAGGGGTCATGCCGGGAGTCGCCAGGCATGTTCAGCTGGGGGTCGTGTTGCGGGGTCAGCCGCGGCGCCTGGAGATTAGCAGGTGGTGGTCAAAACTGGGGTCACTGGTGGGGGTCCACTACAAGGTCCAGCGCCCCAGCCGGTGGTCTCAGGCAGGAGTCTGCCGCCGCACCCGGGGTCTTGCTGGGGAGTGACCACCCGGGGGTCCACTGGGGATCTGTCGGGGGTCAAAGGGCACTTTCAGCCATGGCGCCCGGGCACCTGCAGGGTATCACTGACGGGGGTCAGCTGTGGCACCTGGGGGCCAGCCGGGGATGGCTGGTGGGGGTCTGCCACAGCACATGGTGGCCCACCGGCTATTGGCATGGGTCTGCTGTGGTGCGCAAACCTCCAACATTTCGCCGCGGCGCCTGGGGGTTTGCCAGGGGTTACTACCTGGGGTCCACCAGAGATCCACCAGGGGTCAATGGGCACGGTTGGCCGTGGCGCCTGGAGGCCGTCCAGGGTTTCTGGCACAAGTCTGCTGCCATGCCCGGGGGTCCACCAGAGATCACCGCTGGGGTCTGCTGAGGGTCCGCTGGGGGACACAGGGCTCCATCCGCCTCGTTGCCAGGAGTCCGCCGAGGGTCACCAGCGGGGGGTCCACCAGGGGCCCACCCTGTGTTGCTGTCGGGTATCCGCTATGGCACCCAGGAGCCAGCTGGGGTGTTGCCAGAGGATGTTTGCCGATGCACCTGGGGTCTCGCCAGGGGTG
Organism: Oxyura jamaicensis; assembly: GCF_011077185.1. NCBI lineage: Eukaryota > Metazoa > Chordata > Aves > Anseriformes > Anatidae > Oxyura > Oxyura jamaicensis. Next base: position 29,597 of record NC_048912.1, read on the forward strand.
AACGCCAGGGGTCCACTGGGTGTCCCCGGCAGGGGTTGACACAAGCAGTCAGCCACGTTGCCCGGCGGCTCACAGGGTGTCCGTGGCAAGGGTCCGCCACGGTGCCCTGGGGCCTGCCATGGATCACCACTGGAGGTCCACCACAGCACCAGGGTCTTGGCAGGTTCTGCCTGGTGGGGTATGCCACAGCACAGGGGGCTCACCTGGTGGTCTCCGGTGGGAGTCCGCCACCGCACCTGGGGTCTCACTGGGCGTGACCACCGGGGGTCCGCTAGGGATCCATCAGGGGTTGACTGGTGTGGTCTGCTGTGGCACCCGGGGTCCGGCCGAGGGTCGCTGGCAGGGGTCTGCTGTGGCACCTGGGGGCCTGCTGAAGTTTGCTGGCTGACATCGGCCATGGCGCCCAGGGGGTCATCGGCTGGGGTCTGTCGCAGCGCCAAGGGGCCTGCCGTGGTTTGCCTGGCGTGGTCCGCTGTGACGCCCTTGGGCCCTCAGGGTTTTGCTGGCTGGGGTCCCCTGGAGGTCGCGTGGCAGGGTCAACCGCGGTGCCCGGGGGCCCACCAGGCATCGCTGGGCGGTGTCTGAAGGGCCCCACTGGGCATCACTGGTGGGGTTCTGCTGGGGCCTGCCAGTGTTAGCTGGGTGGGTATCTGTCATGGTGCCCAGGGATTAGCCAGCAGGGGTCCGCTGCGTATCTCGGGGGATCTCTGGGTTTCACTGGCGGTGTTCCGCCAGGGTCCCGGCTGGGGTCACTTTCAGGGGTCTGCTGCAGCACCCAGAAGTCTGCTGAAGGTCGTCTGGTGTGGTCCACCAAGGCACCCAGGGGCAGCAGCAGGTCGCCAGTGGGGGTTTGCCGTGGCACCCGCAGGCTTGTAGGGGGTCACCAGATGGGGCCTGCCGGGGCCCCGCCAGGGATCAACGGGCCAGGTTGGACGTGGCACCCAGGGGACCTACCTGGGTCCCAGACTGTGGCCTGCCGGGTGTCACCAGGCATGGACCGCCGGGGATCGCTGGGTGCAGTCCACTGTGGCGTCCAGGGACCCGCCAGGGGTTGCAGAGCAGGGTCTGCTGAGGACCCTCCCAGGGGTCTCTGGTGGGGTCCCCTGCAGCACCCAGGATCCCTTCCGGGATTCTCCAGCGGGGATCATCCTCTGGGGAGCTGCTCTGGGATTGAGCTCTGGGGACAATCCTTGCAGACCAGCCTGGGGAGCAGGTCTGGGAACCAACTCTGTGGACCAGAGCTGCAGAACAGTTGTGCTGAGCAGGTGTGGGAACCAGGAACTGGTACCAGCTCTGGGCAGCAGGTCAGCTGACCCTCCACGGTGTTGCCGGCCTGGGGTCCACCGCAGGGCCTGTGGGCCCACAGGAGGTCACTGGCCAGGGTCCACTGCTAGTGCCAGGGGCCCACTGGGTGTCGCTGGCCAGATTCTGCTGTTGGTCCCGGGGGCCCGCCAAGGATCACAGGCCGGGGTCTGCCGCGGGTTGCCAGGTGCGGTCTTCCCTGGACCCGGGGTCAGACAGGGGGTCGCTGGGCCAGGTCAGCCGTGCGCCTGGGGGACTGCCAGGGATCGCCAGCCAGGGTCTACTGCTGATCCTGGGAGAATGCTGGGAGTCACCAGCTACAGGGTCAAGGCTTCAAGGTCGAGGGTCCGAGGTCAATGGTCCCACTTTGAGTGTATGGTGCTCAGGCTCAGGGTTTGGGCTCAGTGTTAGCTCCAGGTCTGGGGTCTATTCTGGGTGGCGGGGGCTTGGGGTCAGCTTGGAGTGGGGGTTCCAGGCTCAAGGGTCCACGGTTGGACTCGGGGTTGGGACTCAGGATTAGCTCCGGGTCCAGGTCCAAGGTCCGTTCAGGGGTCTGGGTCAGCCTCGGCTTGGTCTAAGGCTCGGGCTCAGCTCCGGGTCTGAGGCTTGTGGTCAGGGTCAAGGGTCCGGGGTCGAGGGTGCAGGCTTGGGGCTCAGAGCTTGGGCTCAGGGCTGGGGCTCTGGACTGGGGCTCAGGGTTGGGGCACAGGGTTGGTGCTCAGGGTCAGCTCTGGGTCTGGGTCCTTGACTCAGGACTTGGGGTTAGGTACAGGGTGGGGGCTCCAGGTTCAAAGGTCTGGTATCGAGGGTCTGGGTTTGGGGCTCAGAGTTGAGGCTCATGTTTTGGGCTCAGGTTTGGATCTTGGGGTTGGAGCTTGGGGATAGCTCTGGGTCTGGTCTGAGCTATCAAATAGGGGGCTTGGGGTCAGCTCTGGGGTGGGGCTCCAGGTCAGCTATGGAGCTGGGGCTCAAGGTTAGCTACGGGGTCTGGGGCTCAGGTCCAAAGCTTGTATTTAGCTCCGCGCTGGAGGCTCTGTGGTCAAGAGTCCGGGGCTGGGGCTCGGTGTTGGGGTTCAGGGTTGGGCCTCGTGGTTGGGTCCAGTTCCAGGGCTCAGCTCCAGAGTCCAAGACTGGTCTGGACTGGGGGTTCCATGGCCATGTTTCCAAGGTCGAGAGTCTGGAGTCAAGGGTCTGGGGTTGGGGTTCGGGTTTGGGGCTTAGGGTTGGGGCTTGGGGTTAGCTCTGGGTCCAGGGCTCAGGGTCAGGGCTCAGGGTTAGCTCTGGGTTCGAGGGCTCAGGGTCAGCTCCAGGGTCAGGTTCAGATCTGTTGTCAGGGTCTCAGGGCTGGGGGCTCGGTGTCAGGACTTTGGGTCGGGGCTTGTAATTGGGGCTCGGGGTCAGTTCCATGGTCGCGGGCTTAGGTTTGGGGCTCGGGTCCGGGTCCAGGGCTCAGGCTCAGTATCTGGTCCAGGTGCAGGTCTGGATTTCAGGTCCAGGTCTGGGCCTCAGGCTCGAGTCCAGGGCTCGGGGTCAGGTCTGGGGTGGGGGATCCAGGGTTAAGTGTGGGGTGGGGCTCAGGGTTGGGGCTTGGGGTTGGTGCTCGGGGATGGGGCTTGGGGTTAGCTCCAGGTGCAGGGTCAGCTCCAGGGTGGGGGCTCAGGGTCAGCTCCACTGTCAGCTCCGGAGTTGAAGGTCCGGGGTCAGCTCTGGGTTCGAGGGCTCAGGGTTGCGTGCTCAGATTCGGGGCTCAGGGTTGGGGCTTGGGGTGACCTCTGGGTCTGGGACATGGGGTCAAGGGTCCAGGTTTGAGGGTCTGGGGTTGAGGGTCTGGGGTCGAGGGTTTGGGGATGGGGCTTGGGCTTGGGGGTCACGGCTGGGGCTCAGGCTTAGCTCCAGGTCTGGGATCTGTTCCGGGAGTCAGGGGTTCAGGATCAGCTCTAGGGTAGGGGCTCCACAGTCAAAGGTCTGTGGTCAAGGGTGTGGGTTCAAACCCTGGGCTCAAGCTCAGGGTTCGGGCTCAGGGTTGGGGACTGGGGTTTGCTCCAGGTCCAGAGTCCATTCCGGGTGTCAGGGGCTTGAGGTTAGCTCTAGGTCCGGGTTCTGTTCCAGGTGTCATGGGTCAGGGTCAGCTCTGGGGTTGGGGTCAGCTCCAGCATCGGGGTCAGCTCTGGGGTCAACGGCTCGGTGCAAGGGGCTCAGGGTTGTGGCTCAGGGTCAAGGCTCGGGGTTGGGGTCTGTGGTCAGGGCTCTGGGTCTAGGGTATGTTTCAGGGTTTAGGGGCTTGGGTCAGCTCCAGGGTTGGGGGCTAAGGGTCAGCTCTGGGGTTGGCGCTTGGGGTCAGCTCCTGGGTCGAGGCTTAGGGTCAGAGCTCCTGGGTCAGTATGTGGGATCAGCTCCTGGGTCAGTGTGTGGGATCAGCTCCGGGTTGGGGGCTCAGGGTCTGCTCCAGGGTTGGTGCTCGGGGTCAGCTCCAGGTTGGGGCTAGGGGTCAGCTCTGAGGTCCGGGGCCTGGATCCAGGGCTCTGGGTTAGCTGCGGGGTTGGGGCTTGGGGTTCAAGAGTCTGGTGTCAAGGGCCTGGGATCGAGGGTCCAGGGTCAGGGCTCAGGGTCAAGAGCCTGAGGTCGAGGGTCCGGGGTTAGGGCTTAGGATTGGGGCTCGGTGTTAGCTCCGGGGTCAAGAGTCTCTTCCAGGGGTCACGGGTTGTGGTCTGTTCTGGGGGCCATTTTGTCAGGGTCAACTCCGGGGTTGGGGTCAGCTCCGAAGTTCAAGGCTCAGGTCCGGGGCTTGAGGTTAGCTCCAGGGTGGGGGCTCAGTGTCAGCTCCAGGGTTGGCTCCGGGGTCAAAGGTCTGGGGTCAGCTCCGGGTTTGGGGACTTGGTGTTGTGGGCTTGGGGCCAGGGCTCACTTCTGGGGCTCAAGGTCACCTCCGGGTCTGGGGCACAGGGTTGAGGGTTAGAGTCCATTCCAGGTGTTGGGGGCTCGAGGTTAACTCCAGGTCTGGATTCTGTTCGAGGGGTTGCAGGTTGGGGTCAGCTCCATGGTTGGGGCCAGCTCTGGCATTGGGGTGAGCTCTGGGGTCAGCAGCTCAGGGGTGGGGGCTCGGGGTCAATGCTTAGGGTTAGGGTCTGGGGTCAAGGCTCTGGGTCCAGGGTCCATTTAGCGGTTTGCGGGCTCGGGGTCAGCTCCGAGGTCAGGGGCTAAGGATCAGCTCCAGGGTTGGGGCTTGGGGTCAGCTCCTAGGTTGGGGCATGGGGTCAGCTCTGGGTTGGGGGCTCAGGGTGAGCTCTGGGGTCAAGGGCTCCACATCAGCTCTGGGGTCGTGGACTCAGGATCATCTTCGGAGTCAAAGGCTCAGGGTCAGCTCCACAGCTGGGGGCTCGGTGTCATGGGCTCGGGGTCAGGACTCAATTCCAGGACTTGGGGTCACCTCTGGCTCTGGGGAACGGGGTTGAGGGTCCAGGATAAAGTATCAGGATTGGGGCTTGGAGTTGAGGCTCAAGGTTGGGGCTCAGGTTTGGTTCTCTGGGCTGGAGCTCGGGGTTGGGGCTTGGGGTTAGCTCTGGGTGTGGGGTCAGCTCTGGGATGAGGGCTCCAGGTAGGCTCCGGGGTGGGGCTCCTGGTCAGCTGTGGTGTCAGGGCTCTGGGGTTGGGTCCAGGTCGGGGGCTACAGAGTCAGGTCCGCGGTGGGGGCTCTGGGGTTGGGTGCTCTGGGTTCGAGGGTTTGGGGTGGGGGCTCGTTATTGGGGCTCAGGGTTGGGCCTGGGGTTTGAGTCTAGGTCGGGGCTCTGGAGTCAGGTCTGGGGTCAGGGGTTCCATGGTCAGGTCTGGGTCGGATGCTCTGGGGTCAAGGGCCTGGAGTCAAGGGTTTGGGCTCAGGGTTGGGGCTCAGGTATGGGTCCAGGGTCAGCTCCGGGTTTGGGGGTCAGGGGTCAGCTCGGGGTCAGCTAAGCTTTGGGGCTCTGGGTTGGGGCTCAGGGCTAGGATTCAGGGTTGAGGCTCCAAATCAGGGGTCCAGGGTCCGGGATCCAGGGTCTGGGGTTGGGGCTTGGGGTCATCTCTGGGTCTGGGTTCTGTTCTGGGGGTCACAGGTCAGGGTCAGCTCCAGGGTCCAGGGCTCGGGTCCAGGGCTCGGGGTTAGCTCCAGGGTGGGGGCTCTGAGGTCTAGGTTCAAGGGTCCTTGGTCAAGGGTCCGGGGTCGCGCCTCCGGGGTTGAGGGTCCAGTATCAAGGGTCTGGAGCTGGGGCTTGGGGTTGGGGCTCAGGGTTAGCTGCGGGTCAAGGGTCTGTTTTGGGGGTCATTCTGTCGGGGTCAGCTCCGGGGTTGGGGTCAGCTCCAAAGTCTGGGGCTTGGGTCTGGGGCTCAGGGTTAGCTCTGGGGTGGGGGCTCAGGGTCAGCTCTGGGGTTGGCTTCAGGGTTGATGGTCCGGGGTCTGCTCGAGGTTCAGGGGCTCGGGGTTTTTGGGCTTGGGGTCAGAGCTCAGTTCCAGGTATTGGGGTCACCTCCAGGTTCAGGGCACAGAGTCAAGGGTCTGAGGTTGAGGGTCGGGGTCGAGGGTCTGGGGTCAAACATCTGGAGCTGGGGCTTGGGGTTTGGGTTTAGCTCTGGGTCCAGGGTCCATTCTGGGTGTTGGGGGCTTGAGGTTAGCACCAGGTCAAGAGTCCAGGATTGGGGCTCAGGTTAGGTGCTTGGGGTTAGCTCCAGGTCCGGGTCCGGGGACCCATTTCATGGGTCAGGGTCAGCTAAGGTTCCTGCTTGGGGTCAGCTCTGGGCAGTCCAGGGCTTGGGGTCCTCTCTGGGTTGGGGGTCAGCTTAAGGGTGGGGGCTCCCCAGTCAAGGGTCCGGGTCTGGGGCTCGGGGTTGGCGCATGGTGTGAGGGGCTTGGGGTCAGCTCCAGGTCTGGGACCTTGGGTCAGGTCCATGCTCAGGGTAAACACCATGCTCAGGGTAAACACCATGCTCAGAGCTCAGGGTAAACACCAGGGTGGGGGCTCTGGGGTTGAGGGTCTCGGGTCAAGGGACCGGTGTCAGTTATCCCAGGCTGGGACTCAGGATTTGGGCTCGGGCTTAGCTCCAGTCCGGGGTCCATTCTGGGTGTTGGGGGCTCAAGGTTAGCTCTGGGGTGTCAGCTCCGGCGTCGAGGGTCCAGGGTTGGGGCTCAGGGTTGGGTCTTGGGGTTAGCTCCGGGTCCATGTTCAAGGTCTGTTTTGGGGGTCAGGATCAGGTCCAGGGTGGGGGTTCCTGGGTCGAGTATCCATGGCTGGGGCTCACAGTTGGGGCTTAAGGCTGGGGTTCGGGGATGGTGCTTAGGGTCATCTCCAGGTCAGGTGCCCTGTGGAGCGGCCGTGCTGAGCGGTGCCCGTTACCACAGCCGGGCCTACACATGCATGAGCGCTCCAGGCAGCTGCCGCTAAGGGATGGCTGCGGGGGAAAACCTGGGCCGGGACCGAGCGCTGCAGCTGCGCCAGGCGGGTTCACTGGACCGGGGAACCGGCAGCCGCGCCCTGCAACCGGCTGCCCCTGCGAGGAACCCACGGGATCCCAGCGCCGAGACGGGGACTCTGCGTGGCATCCGGGCGCCACCCCCGCCAAGCCACGGGGCCCAGGCGAGGCAGCGGCAGAGCTCCGCCCCCACGGACGCCCCGCGTCTCTCTCAGGCCCTTACCACCCGCCCGCCCCTCGAGCTGCCGGTCGCGCGTGCGGCGCCGAGCGCGGAGCACGCCGGGACTTGTAGTCCGGGCGCCTCGGCCGCGGCTCCGGTGGCTCCGCGCGTGCGCGGATCCCGCCCGACTTCGGAAAGTCGCTGCCTCGGGTCGAGCCCGGACCGGCTGCCATCTTGGCCGAGGGTCGGAGGAGCCGCCGTGACCGGTGAGGGGAGCGGGTTCCGCGCCGCGGGCAGTCCGGGAGGGCGGGGGCGAAGGCGGCGGGTAGGGGGCCTGCGGGGGAAGCGCGGCGACCCCTCCGCTCCCCTGGGCTCCGGGCGGCAGAGGCAGGGGGCGCGGGGACCCCGGCGGGCGCGGGCCTGGCTTCTCCAGGGGCTCCGGGCCCCTGCAACGCCTCGTCGAGGGGCGGCCGCGCCGCGCTGCCTCCCTCGGGCGCCGGGCGGCCGCTGTCGGGCCGGGGCCGGCGATATCGTTCCGCCTCCCCAGGGCACGGGGTGGCGGTGCCGGGACCCCAGCGCTCCCCTGTGGGGCTGCCGGGCTGTGTGCGGGGCCCTTCCCGGCTTTTGCTGGTGGGGCCGCCCGAAGTCGGGCCCCCTGGTTCCAGCGTTTGCTTCCCCTCCCCAGTCGGACCCTGCCATCCTCTTCAGGCTCCTTGTGGCAGAGTTCAACCCGTGGACCTTCGCCCTTTCGGGGCCCTGTGGTTTGCTCCTGTCACAGGCTTTGCTTTCCGGCAGCCGCTCCGTAGCACAGCCCCTTCTGCAGGCTTTGTTTTTAGTCTCCTCTGAGGATCTCGTTCCCTCTCTTCTGGGGTCATATCCAGCTAAGGCTGCTGCAGCCACTTTACGAGGGTTTGCTGTCTTTGTCTTGTCAAGGTGCAGCCCTGCCATAAAGTAATGTTACCCAGTGATAAAGCAGGAGTTTGGGTGGAGGTTTATATTGAGCTGTGTTACACTCTTGCTGGTGCCACTGCTGTATTTTGGAAACATGGATAAGTTCTAGCTGTTAACCCTCCTGCTGCCAGATAAGGGTTTTTGACCTTGTGTGGTGATAATATCCAAGTGAAAATAGAAGACGCTGTTTGAGATTATGAATGCCTTGATGGAATTGGCAATGCCTGGCAATCCAGGCATTCAACTTGTTTTAATAGGTGTAATTTGTGATGTTAAATTGACAAAAAAACTTTGTATCTGCATAGAATGAAGAGACAGAAGACTGAGCTTAGCACTTAAGACTTGTTGTCATTTGTGTGTTGTTCTTTACCCTTGAAGCTTCAGAAAATGTCCGCAGTGAAACTAATCTGTATAGATTGGTTAGAATTGAAGAAATCTGAAACCATTAAAATCATCTTTTCTCAATGTATTATTGCTCTTTTTTTAAATAAGTTTCTCATTGCTTTGTTCCATCTCTGCTACCTTGCTACTTGTCCTTTTTGCAGAGAAAAGCAGAGAAATCTGCACCAATTCCAATGACGACAATCAGTATTGAGAATGACAATAGATCCAGCTGTTGATTATTTGAATTGACCTGAACAAGGCATATAGAAGAATGAAAAGTCAACTGCAATCTGTCATCAGCTCTGAAAATTTTATTACTTTAAAAATCATCTTGTTTGGAAAAAAAAAAAAAACACTTCTCCTTACAGTGAAAGACCAAAGCAGTTCTGCTTTAATTACAATAATATTGCTCTTTGCTACAGCCATTTAAATCTGAACTTCATCTAGTGTGCATTCTTAGTTGTGGCTTGACTGACAGTTTTAACCACTGTCGTGAATGCATTCACCTCAAGTGATCATCAGGATGATATGCACCATTCTGATCTAAAGTGAGTTTTCTTGTGTTTAAACAAAGAACTGATACAGTACATGTGAAAGATGATGTTGTAGTGGAAAATAACTGAGACTTCCGAGTGCTAACTTTGAAAGCTTCTTACAGATTAAACAGTTATTTTGGGTCTTAAGGGAGGTTGAGAGAAGATTATTTGTAAGAATTTATTGGTTAAGCAACAGCATTTTCTTCAGTCAATGTTCCCTCCTTCTGTAAAGTTATGTTTCTTCTGTGATGAGACAGACCTGAAATACAAAGTTGTCTTGTTGCTTTGGTTGTAAGTTTCAGAATAATTTGTGAAAGTTAACTACTGAATAGATAAGCTAATAGGAAGACAGCTGTTAAAGTAGTATTATATTTCTCATTTGGAGTTTACATTTGTCATTATCTCTAAGAAAGCTTGCCTTTGGACTGCTTGAAAAAATGTTAAATGAGATTTTAAAAAATATTTTTCTTTTATTTTGTGGCACATACAATAGTTAAGTCACTTACCAGCTTTATCTGTATCAGTCGATGACAATGTCTAAACAAACATCTGTAAATGTGGACTGTATAAGCAGAGTGGTAAACATTCAACCCTGGCAAAATGCTTCCTGTGCTGCAGCCGAAACAATTTGATTTCTCCTTAAAAGCAAGGAAAAGGCTATATAGGGTTGGACCAGAATGAAAACTTTGGAAAAGATAATTATGAAGCTTCTGGGATTGCTATCACCAATGCTATTTATTTTTAAGGCTTTCTGTTTGGCTTTCCATTTAAGTTCATATAATACTCTAATTTTTGTCAGTCTACTGTATTTATAAATAATTGGAGGAACTGCTTTGTGCCCTTACAGCTAAGGAGAATGAACAGGCATGCATAACTTGGAGAAGAGCTCTGGCCTTAGTTGTGTGCTGTAACTGCACTTTGCTCAACTGCTGATGCACTTTAAAGTGTGTGCTCATCTCAGAAGAGGAAGTAGACAAGCCGTGATTACAGTCTAGCTTGGGAGCATTCTGTTCGTAAAGTTACTTTTTTACTGTCTCATAAACTGAGTATTTTTAAAGGTTTTAGTCAATCAACCTTCTTGTTTGTATTCTTGGGCTGTGGTTTGTCTTACCAGAGCTAATTCTGTGCCCATATTTTGGAGAGTTGGTTTTTCTTTTTCATCCCTCTTGCATAAAGAGTAAAGCAATAAGGACTGGAGAGTTTTCTGCAAGTGGCTGGCATTCTGCTTTTACTTACTGTGCAGAGTTCTTGCAGCTGAAAGATTGATCATTTTCTTCGTCAGAATTGCAAATTGCACTTTGATGAAATGAAAGTAGTGCGTCAAACTGGGAAAAAACATTTTAAAGAAACCAAGGCCCCATTTCTTATGACCAGCTCTTAAGTTATGCCTGGACTTCCTCCCTTTACTACAACAGTGGGGCATAGAACAAACTTCCTGATAAAACATCAAGGACAGATTATTTTTTTATTATTTTTTTTCCCCTCTGAGGAAACGTGATACTAGATGTTGTTGCACTGGTTATTCAAATATTTTATATATTTAAAAAAAAAAATGCCAGTATGTTAATACACTTTTTAAAAACAAACAAACAAACAAAAAAAAACGGTCCTCCCATTTAGAAACTGATAATGCCTGCCTTCCACCCACCTGCCTGAGCTATTCTAAACTGTGCTCGTGGAAAATGCCTATTGTTTCAGTTGGCACAGAACTACTTAACATGTTTACGTTTAGATAATTTGTTTTGAAGTTCAGAGTTTACATTTAAAGATTGTGGCCATTAAGCAGAAAAGACCTGTTTTCTTCAGGTGGATTACTAAAGTATTACCATGTGCAGCCCTGTTTCTTTTCAAGAGAAGAGAATGGTAAGTGACTTAACCTTTTCTTGAGCTGCACAGATACCGGGCTTTAGATTAGCTAAATTATGGTAGGGAAACTGGAGCTGTCAAGGAGAGGCTGTTGATATTGGCCTCTGTAAACTCTTTGTGCTGTTTACTGTTGTTTATATATCCGGCTTTTTGTCAAGAGGACATAGCTTTTTCTCTCTGTGTTACCTAGATACCTGGAAATCTTTTTGAGGTTTAATATGAAGCAAAAGGAAGATCAGTTAAGAGACCTTGGATAGAAAAAGCAAAGTAAAGGCATGGGTTTAGAATCTGGTTCTGATTTACTCATTACATCATGAAATGGAAAGCCATTTGCAGTGAAGTACCCTACCCATCAAGAGCATAAATTTGTGACCAGGAGCATATTAATTTACTTAAATAAATCAGGCTGTTTGATTTCTTAAGTCTCTCTTGGTTGTGGTGGAACTTCTGCCTGTGCGAGGCGTTCACGTACTCTGCAGGATTACGTCTAAGAGCAGAGTGAAGCAGTTGCTGCCTTCCTGAGCTTTGCTTCTTCAGTGAAAAAAGCTCAGGAAGACTAGATGCCGGGCAAGCTAAAGAGAAAAAGTGGATTATGTGAATTTTCAACATGCTTTTGGTCAGCATCCATCCCCAGTGCCTGCTCCTATTCCCAGTGCTTGTTGTCTTTTAATTACATATTAATAATCATTACTGTAGCTTAATGGAGTGGTCAGATATCCAAATTTTAATTTCTTCACTGCTAGCTTAAATAGATTAAGACCTATTGCTTCAAATGCTATGTTTGTACTTTGCTGATGCTAATTTTTGCTCTGCCAGTGCCATGAGCTGCTCTTCTCTTTATCTGCAGTGCAGGTAGATCAAATCAGCTCTTCATTTATACAGATTCAGTTATGAGTGTTTTACTTACTTTGGCTTGTCACATCCTGAATCGTCCATCGTATCACAGAGTAATTTCTCTTCATCTAGCTTAGCTTTACAAGTGTGTGTGTTTAGATATCTGTACCTCATACTGCTCTGACTATATCATTTCATAGACTGGATTGAAAATGAACAGTTAATGTATAAAAATGTTCACAAGGTGATAATGTCTTTGACATGATCTTTAATTTGACTTGCTAAGTTACTGGAAAATGATGAGCTCCTTATTTTCACTGGATTTTACTTGAACACCTCCCTTTTCAAGTTAAAGCCTCGTGGGGTGATCCTGCACGTGAAGGGCTCTTCATTTTATGAAACAGTGGGGGAAAAAAAGGCGTCACACTTTCTTCTATTTTCTTACTTCCCTTTTCATCGAAGAATAGCAAGGCTGTTCTTTTTCTAAGTGTGTGTGGTTCCTACAGTGTATGTTCTGTCATCAATAATGCAGTCTTCAAAGAAGGTTCTTATTCCAGCTGTTTGAAGGGGAATAAAGTGCATCATGGTAACAGGAACGAGGAGGGAATTGCTGAAGGTAAAATGTTCATCACCTAAAGATGTAGAGGAAACATTCTGATCAATGAGTGGTACTTGTGCAGATAACTGGTATGCTCGTTTCTGTGCTCGTTAAACTGAGTTTTCTGATGAGTCATTGGAATACCTTTTTTGAATGCTACTTCAACATTTTTGTTATTAATCTCCCAGGTTAGTATAAAAACATAGAAGCAGCCTGTGGAGTGTTCTGAAATAATAGAATACTTATCCACATGAAATAAGTGGAATTATTCATCTCTTTGCAAACGTGCCATGTGCTGTATATTACAGTGACAATTTCCAGAGCAGAGTTGCATTTGTTAAACATTTGCCTAACCCAAATCTAGTTCACATCACTGAATAAGCTACCACAAGACGCAGGTTTTCTCATTGTCCTCGCTGTGCACCCCTAGAATCAATGTATTTAAGCCCTGATCTGAAATCTAGTTTGGACAGGTGGTTTGGCGCTCTGTGGAAACCTGTAGATATTGTTGGTAGTTTCATCTGGCATTCTCCATGGTTAATGGTTTGAAACAGGATCCTGCAAGGCGTGGTGTGCCATTCCTTTTTTCCCCCTCTATGAGGCCCTGAGCACTACAAGGCTTTTGTGGGGTTAGTGACAATTCAGGAGTTATTAAAGCAGAAACAAGATAACATGTAAGGAAAGTCTTGCTTTCCTGTTCGTCTGGGATGTGAACATCTGAACAACAACAAAAAAATGCTATTCCTCATGCTGATATTAGAGGTGAAAATACACAGACTGCTGTGTGTTCCCTTCGAAGCTATGGACTTCCCAGGGAGTTGTGTTGCTGAATGTCGAATGAATTCCCAGTTAAGGGCTGGGAGATGCAGGAGCTGGGAGTGCAGAGGCTGCGGCCAGTAACAGTGGGGATAGGGTCTGTGGGGAGAGAGAGCCTCAGTTGTAGTTGGAATTTCCTTCCTTTTTGGAATTTCATTTCATATTTTTAAAATATCAAATTCTGTACTTCGTATTTTATATTTCTGCCATCACACCTTAAAATCAAATGCAGTAAAATTCCTGTGCATTGCAACTAAATAAAGAAGTGTCTTAAACTGTTAGAGTATGACTGTCACACCTCAGGTGACTTAAGGTTTGTGACTGGAAGAATGCCTTGATGGTTGAGGAGGTGATTACATAGTGTTAGGACCCTTTGGGCCTGTTCTTGTACTCCAGTATGTGAGTAGCTTTTTTGTTTGTGTGAAAATGCAGGGAAAAGGGTGTTGTGTAGTATGTCTGTATGGTGTAGTAGTAATTGTGCATATGCTGAATTACTCTCTCCTTGTAGAATATTATACCTGGGAATGCCTTTGACTATTTAATATTAAAATAACAAAACAACCTACCACCACCAAAAAAAACCATAACTATTGTTGTGCAGTTAATCAAGCTTTTTTTTTTTTTCCCCTGAGGATTTGCTGAATTGAGACAGGTCACTAAGTGTCAATCTAGTGCAAGAGCTGGCCTGAAGATGGACACGAGCTTCAACGTGGCTGGGAGGAAGAGAGGAGAAGGTGAGGGACAGCCACTCCAAGGACCGCTCCTCCAGCAGTATCAGGCTGCCCAGCACCCCCGATAACTGCAGGAGCTGCCCTGGCACCACACTTACTGCATGGTTACCTCTAGCTCCCTCTAAAATTTTAGTGTGGGAGATGTTTCTAAGTTTCCTCACAGTTGTGTTTATGTTGTACCCCTGTAGTGTGGTGATTCCCTTTACATTGAAGGATGTCATTAATGTTTATTCTTAGCAGATAGTCCTGTTCTTTTTTCAAATGTATAATTTTCAGTTCTGCATACAAAAGATCTGGGATGTAAAGACTGAAACTTTCATTCAAGAATTTTATTTATTAATTTATTACATAAATATTTTAATTACTGCAGTCTTCTGGGTAACCCAGGATTTCAAAAGAGAAGTCTGCTTTATCTTCTGATTGTTTTAGGGCTGCACCAGAATAAAACAGGAGGGCTGGGAATATTGAAATAATGGAGCAGTTCTAAGCCATATTTTTTTATAGTTTGTTTTATTTTTCAGGGAGGCGTGAGCTGGAACGTAGCAAACAGGAGCATTTTGCAAGTTTGAGATGGTTGTGTTGTCCACTCCTGGCTATTTTTTCAAGTTGCCACCGACAAAAGGTTCCTAGGAAGCAGGTGACAGACCTCTGTTGCAATTAGATAACATGAAGATATTTCTTCTGAAACTCAAGATTTTGCTAGCAGCAGTTTATGGTCTTACAAAAGACCCAGAGCAGCCACCTCAGTGTTTGCTTAAATCATCTCAAAAATGTAATGGAAATGATAATTTCCACAGCTTTCTGATTTGTTTGCTTAATAATGCATAATTTAGGTTGGAAAAAATCAACCTTTATTTCTGTCTGGCACTGAATTTAGCACACAGGAATATTATTTTATTTTCTTGTGTATAGTAGATTTCCAGTTCTTGTTTCTTCGGTTGTTTGTAATGCTTCAGAGTATTCACAGAAGAAGCTTATTTTTCTTGTGGGACAATGCATGTGTATTTTACCTTTGTAGTTAGTTAGCTGTAAGATATTCTGTGTATTGGCTACAGTAGCAGTCTCTGGTTCTTAGAGCTGGCTTTACTAAGAGGAAAAGTCTTGTGCCACCTTATTTGATCGAGCAGTTATAACCAGCAAGTGACGAAACTTTATTTTTCAAGAGATTTCAAATAATCAGTACATTTCAGATTTGTGGTTATGTCACTGGTGGCAGAGAATGATTCCTCATTTCTTTGGTGATCCTTGCCAACTTGAATTGCAGACCTGCACAGTCTGGTTTGATTCACTTCATTGTTCAGGACCTACAGTGAAATCTGCAAGGTAGTTTTTCTAAGGTGATGGATACCATTTGCCAGTATGTATATTCATACTTCCATGGCCCATGTTGTCCACATTCATGAGAGCAAAGAAACTGAGTTGTTTCTGGGGCTTTCTTTACTGTTACACCCCCAGAGAGAGGTACCTCTTTACACATGCACACATTCATCAGTGCTTTTTATGAAAATCCTCGGAATTGTACGGATAAACTATTAAAGCAGGAGTGCAGTCTGCTGTACAGGTTTGTACTGAACATACCTACATTAATGTAAACATGAATCTTTGGTATCAGATTTATTACCCTTTTGAAAAATATATCTGCTACTTTAAAGTCCTGCAAGTGGCAGAATATAGGTTTGGTTCTAGGTGTGTAGACTACTAATATACAACAGCCTTTAAAAACACTACTTTTTAAAACAAGTGTAATAGTAAATTGTGATACTTAGTAATGATTAAAGGTAAGAACATAATTTAATGGTCAATTTTTGTTTTTCATTCTCCCAAGAGTTAAAAAAAACTTGGTTTGTAGGTTAGTATGAATAAAGATGTGTATGTACCCTTGATAACAAAGTGTAGTGCTGAGAGTGGAGTGGGAAAAAACAATGAAACAGGCACTGATCAAGAAGAAAAACTAATGGGCAGAGGTTACAAAATGCTCTGTAGATGCTGTCCTGTTATTAATGTCTGAATATGTAACTGCTTCTAAAGCAACTTACTTAAAAACTGCAAAAGGTGATGGTCTTGTATTTTGGTTTACTGCAACAGTTTATAATATAAAGATCATTTATAATATTTAGATTCTTACTGGCACATGAAAGTAAGGCCTTTGAAATAAATTTTAAAATAGCTGTAATACAAAAAACATTAGTTTTCTTCTGATGCCAAATCACAAAATAACCAATATTGTTAACACTCAAGTGGTGCTTCAGCATAGCTACTGATGCCAGCCTTTGTTTGTCTTCATCCCCGTGAGCATCAAATTGCATTCAGTAGTGTTTCCGAAGTCTGCTCATGAAGGTTAATGATTTCAGCCTTTTAATTGAAAAAGATCATAAGACTGTAATCTAAACAGCAATGCTACGTAGGTATTTCTGTAATAACGAGTTAGGGAAGCTAAATGTATGCACTGGGAACTGTGGAATGAGTGAAAGTGGGTATGTTGTAACCATGAGGCTAGCCGGCTAGAACAGTACACTGATGTGAATTGGTCAGCTTAGTATGCAGCTATATAATGCCTCCATAATTAATTTGTACAACATGGTGACCTACCTGTGTGACACCATGGTGACATACCTGTGTACAACATGGAGACTTTTGGCAGCATAGTTTTGTGTGCTTTTAGTATCAGAAGTGACACTGCACTGCCATTTTTCCCACAGAGGTTTGGATTAATTTATATGGATACCTAGGAGGAACTTTTAGAAAGTGTTAGAGGATTAGCAGTCTAACACTCACCCTTGAGTGACTCTGAAACCCAAGTAAGTCACACATGGGATTTTTTTTTTAGACAAAATAGAGTAATTTGATAGAAATTACTGGAGAGATTGGTGGCTTTGTAGGTGCATGGGAGCGATGCAGAGCAAGATATGGATTAACTATCCACATGGGCTCTGGAAAGTTATCCCAATATGTGTTAAAATGAGGGAAATCCTTAAAGGCACAAGCAGTTGGACACTTGCTGATAACAAAGTAAAAGAGTTTTTTGAATAAACAGTCTCAGCAATGATGTTCAATGACTTTCTAATCTCTGGTGTTATGTAAATAATGAAGGGATTCCACAGGTTCCAAAACAGCCTTATGTGAATGTTCTATGAGGTTTCTTATCAGTGCAAAAGAGAAGTAAAATAAGCCAGGAACACAGTGTGCATATAAAACATACAATGACATTCCTTCTGTAGGGACAGTTAAACTTGGTCTTGATTTTTTTCACATTTTTCAACCTCACCTTACCTTATTGTTGTTAGTTGAAGCTACTTTGGTACGTTCAGTCTTGGATGTTTTGTAGAAGGCTGACTCAAGCTGTATTTTTTATTTTTTCATAGTGATCAGCAAAAAGGTAAAAGGAGATGGTCTTTAAATGTGAGAATACCTTGTGAGAATAAATGCTTGTGCACTGAATTTGAATGCAGGCCTTGGGAAGAGCTGGAGAAACTGAAGTAGCTGACACTGAAGGTGAAGATTACTGAATCATAAGAAGGTGCCTACCCATTTATGTGGACTATGCCATTCTATTCAGACTGGTAACACTTAAGCTGTCATCAATAATTGGTCACTGAAAAGGAGCCTCAGCTGAGGGGAAAAAAAAAAAAAGCCCAACTTGATAGATCTCTCTGTAGAGGAGGAATTGGCTGCAAGACAGAGACCTAAAGAGAACAGGCTGGAAGAACAGAACAGGTAGAACATGAATGTTTGAGTTTATTTTAGGAAATTCAGAGAATCACAGAAAATTGAGGCTTTAAAAGAGTTCTGGAGATCATCTAGTCCAAACCCATCTGCTTAAAGCAACATCAGTGTCCTAGTTTCAGTTAGGACAGAGTTATTTTTCCTCCTAGTAGCTGGTAGGGTACTATGTTTTGGATTAGGATGAGAAGAGTGCTGATAACGTGCTGATGTTTTAATTGCTGCAGAGCAGTGCTTACACCAAGCCAAGGACTTTCAGCTCCTCTCTCTGTCCTGCCAGCAGGCAGGCTGGGGGTGCAGCAAGAGCTGGGAGGGGACAGACCCAGGACAGCTGACCCAAACTGGCCAAAGGGGTATTCCATACCATCTGACGTCATGCTAAACAATACACAGGGGTGGCTAGCCGGGGTGGGGGGCCGGCTGCTCAGGGTTGGGCTGATAATATAGTGTACACACTATTATTATTATTATTATTATTATTTCCTATCTTAATAAACTGTCTTTATCTCACCTCACAGGCTTCACTTTCCCGTTTCTCTCCCCCATCCCAGAGAGAGAGAGGGGGGAGGGTGAGCGAACGGCTGTGTGGTGTTTAGCTGCCAGCCGGGTTAAACCACAACAATCAGTGAGCAAGTGGTCAGGACCATGTTCAGTCAGGTTTGGAGTTTCTCTGAGGATGGAGCACCGTTGGCAAGAGTCTGACTACATCTTTGCCCTCACCCCCTTCAGTTATTTATGCACTCTGATAAGATCCTGCTGAGCCTTCTCTTTTCCAGGCTTAACAATCCCAGCTCTCAGACTGTCCTCGTATGTCACATTCCCATCTCCTTGTCATTTCATTGCCCCCTTTGGTGGGCTCACCCCAGTACATCTGTGTGTCTCTTGATTTGGGGGGCCCAGAAGTACGCTCCGTGGTGGTGTGGTCTCACCAGTGCTGAGCAGAAGGGAAGGACCACCTCCCTGATCATGCTAGTGGTGCTTGTCCTAATGCAGCCAGGAGATGCTGTTGATGCTTTTTCTTTGCTGCAAGAAGGCACTGCTAGTTCGTCTTCAACAGGACCAAAGTTTTCTGCAAGCTGCTGTGTAGCCAGCTGGCCCCCAGCCTTTACTGGTTCATGGGTTTATTCCTCCCCAGGTGCAAAATTCTGCGCTTTGTTGAACTTCGTGAGGTTTCTGTCTGTCCATTTCTTCAGCCTACTGCGGTCCCTCTGCGTGGTAGCAACCTGTCTGGTGTATCAGCCACTCCTGCCAGCTTTGTGTCAGCATATTTGCTGAGAGTCAGCTTGGTCCTGTTGTCCAGGTCAGGAATGAAAAAGTTAAACAGTTTGGACCAAGGGTATATACTGTAGAGTAAACCACTGATGGCCAGCCTCCAACCAGACCTTGTACTGCTCAGCACAGCCCTTTGAGCATCACAGTGCTGCCAGCATTCAGCTCCCCCTCACAGACATCTAAACTAGCCCAGATTTCTTCAGCTTGTCTGTACGCTACAGGAGACGGCCTTGAAAGCCTTACTGAAGGCAAGCATCTGCTGCTGTCTTCTCACCCACAGAGCCAGTCATAGAAGTCTGTCAGGTTGTTCAGACATGATTTCCCCATCCTAAATCCATGCTGACTAATTCCAGTCAAGTTCATGCCATTAATATGTTTGGAAATGGCTCTTGTGTGCATGTTTCCTGACCTTCCCAGGGACTGAGATTAGGCCAACCAGCCTGTAGTTTCCTGGATCCTCCTTCTTGCTCTTTTTGAAGATAGCAGTGACATTTGTTTTTTTTCAGTCCCCAGGAACCTTTTAGGAACTGTCAGAGTCACTCGGAGCCAAGTGACGTTTCTGCTGCTGTGTGGCCCAACACAGGTTTCACCGAGCTCAAACTTCAGAGAGCTAGCAGAAATTGAAATTTTGATGCATGATTTTACCTGTTGTATATAGAATGAGTGGGAAAATAAAGTTCAGTTTTCCATCATCTCCATAGGTAGCATATCTGTAGGTACTTTGTAATTGGAATTTATCTTCTTTACAAAGAAAAAGCATTTGTATTTACACCAGGAGTGCCGCTCAGTTACTTGCTGCCTTTCATGTGGTGCCGGTGGTCCTGCAGCCCAGCTGAGCGCAGTCGCCAGCTCCAGCCTCAGGAGAAACCCAGTCTCCTGCCTGTGTCAAGGCACGAGCACTTTGCTCGTTGTCAGAGCTTTCTTTCACCTACAGCATTATTCATTCATGTGAAATAGAAACATGCTTTAAATGTGGCCTTAATCAGTTAGATCTTCATGTACTTAATTTTAACTGCTGTGGTAATGTCTTTCCAGTAGTTTCATAGAAACATTTTCTTTTAGCCTAGATAGTATGCAGAAGAAAGGAGAGTTGGGGAGGATTCTGAAATTCAGTAGTTACAGTTCTTCTTTGACAGTTCCTCCAGAATAGTCTCCAGCATGGTGACAGCAAATTAATCTCTCTGAGCCTTAGTGTCCATAGGTCAAATGGCTAGAGCAATATAACAGAATCACGAAAAGCAGCTCTATTCCTAATGATGGAGAATGGGAAACTTTGGGACTTCCTTTGCATATTTTTATAAAACAAAGCAAACGTTCTGTGAAAACATCTCCAAACTGAAAGGGAGAAGCAGGTGCTCCTCAGTGTACTCAGGTGAACCTCTGAAACTGTCAAAACAGAGTGAAAGGTAGAAATCTTTTGAAACAAAGTATACTAGTGCATGAAGATACTAACAGTCAAGTTCATAGAATTGAAGAAAGAGAACAGAAGTCATGCCAAAGAATGAGTTTGAGTCAGTAGACATAACTTAAACCCAGCGAGGTATTCCCTATATCCGGGGAGGAACAGGTAAAGAAGAGAAAGTGGGAACGCACCTGTATTGGTGTTTTAATTTGGGCGAGGGGTGCACTTTGAAGTGAGTGTCCTGAGTGCAATCAGGCTGCCCTTGCGTTTGAGTTACGGAAATGAGCTTGGCTTCAAGAAGCCAAGTTGCTTTTGGATGAAATGGAGCGGGAATGTGCAGTCCAGCTGCTGTCTGGCCATGGGATTGGGGCAGAGCTTCTCCGAAGTAAAGCTCCAGAAATGCATGCGGTGTTGGTACTGGCCATGCTTTCCAGCTTGACTTCTGTGAGACTATACTTTGTGTTGATGTGGGCAAAGCTGCAGCACGGCAGAGCAAGGAAGACACCGTAAGAATTGATGAGTTATTGGCTTGGAAAAGATTTACAGATCTAAAATGTGCTGTGACAAGGAGGCAGGCTGACTCTGGTACTTCTGAAAGGTGCATGCAAGGAAGTTCTTAGATTAGACCATGAGAGGTGAAAAACAGGTCTGTAATGAAACAATACACATTAGGCAAGTATTTTGCTCTGTGAAGCTTAGAAGCCATCAAAAGACACAATAAGCTGACACAAGCTAAAAAGCAGTAGGCCTGTTTTTAAGTTCAACTTCAGGAAAGGAGCTATTTTAATTTGCCTTTAACGTGTACAATGTGATCAGTGTAGAAAATGAAGCAATAAAAGTATTTAAGAAAAGGCACAAACTGAAAATAAATTTTTACTGATAGCTTGTTAGGGGAAGCACTTGTGTGGATTTTTATTAATAAAAGATGCAGGGAAACACAGCCTAACTTGTTGAGGGAATGGTTATTACCATTATTAAACCCAAAATTATTTTTGGAAAGCAGTGAGTTCTTTAGAAGGGGTTAGCTTGGAAGCTGTTTTCAGTCTTTCAGTTGAGAACCAGATGAAATGAATGTGAAAATTTATATTGGAAAAAAATATTGTAAATATTAAGAGGAAGAAAATTTCTGAGGAATGCATCTTTAATCAACTTCATATTATAACTTCTGGGGAGTCTTCTGAAAGTTTCTCTTACTACATTTTACTAGCAGTATGGAAGAAATATACAACAGTCCCGAAATGTTAGGATTGGAAGGCACTTGTGCCCATTTATGCATTAGGCAAATGAGATATGCATTTGTATAAAACCACAGAGCCACTCACTTTGTTGTTGTGATATCTGGAAACTTGGTTCTCTCTCTAAATACAGTGATTACAGCTTGTATCTTGCTGCTAGGTTAGTGTATGGATTCAGAACTGTTTGACTGAGCGCCTGATCTCACTTTGAAGCTGGCCTTGTTTGGGAGGGTGTTGGGGTGGGTGACCTCCAGAGGTCTTTCCCAGCTTAAACCCGTTCTCCAAATCTATAGAAAATATTTGCGAGGAAATGAGAAAGTGCTTCACAGAAGCATATTCTCATTTTAAGATATCTGTGTTTCCTCAAATGCTCTTCCAATAGCACATTTTTATTTACGTTATTTTCAGATCATTTCGGATAAAGCTGCCTTTTTTTTAAAAAAAAAAAAAAGGCAGAATAGTGGAGAATTAAAATCTGTCTCAGAAGGTTCTGAAATACAGATGCTGCTTGATAGTTATTTAGGCTGTCTTCAGAAATGTCTGAGAGTAAAACCAAATAAACTTGTCTTCTCAGGCAGTGTGAAATTTTTCCCAAGGCTTTGTATCACTGCTCTAAAGACATTACCTGTTCTACATATTTTGTCTTGTCCTTAATGTTCTGGGCACACAATAGGCAAAATTTCCTATGGTGTATTATTATAAGTTTTTAAAGACCTGTTTATGTGGACTAACGCTTTATCCTTAAACATCTTTGTTTTAAATATAGAAGCGTTAATTTTTGTTTCTCCTGACTATTATACTCCCTTCTTGCATTTCAGTAAAATTGTTAGAACTAGTGAAAGACAAGTAAGAGGGAGGTGAGGAAAATCTCTTCCAGGCAATCACGAGTTAATAGAACTCAAGGAAGAAAATTGCTTGAAGGGGAAAAATAACTTCCAGTTTGAGTTAATGTTTATGCTCTGGGTGATCACGTTAAGGTTATTTCATTGCCCTAATTAAAAATTGCTTGCCATGACTAAGTAACTTATGGCCTATAGATTTGTGTGACCATCTTGTCTTGCTCCTGTGTAACATAGCTGAAGCAGTGATAAACAGAGGCCTCCAGAGAAAATTCTTTCCTTCTTCTTCCCATAGCAAAAGGCAAGAGGTGACTGAGAAAAGTTCTTCAGAAAATTTGTTTTTAATGCTTTCAGGGTAAGGTCCAAAACAATCTGCTGCTAATACAAACATTAATACTCGTCTGAGATGCTTAGGATGAGGATTTTTGCTTTGCAGGAAGAACTGCTTAGCCTCAGAGCCAGCTGAAGCATAACTGTATTGTAGGGCTAAATGAGATTTTTAGGGCAGCTAATGAAAGATATTGCTGCTTTGGTAACTGTGTTTTGTAACTGTCTTGTTCTCTTCAATAGTTGTTTGGTGCTCTAGGTTGTCTTTTTTGATGACATTTATTTAGAGTAGCACTGAGAAAAATCATCTCAGAATTACAAAATATATATGTGTATTTCTACAGTTAGAGTACAGTCTTACTTGGGTAAACTGTAACTAAGGCTGTATGTTCTAGTATATTATGTACATGAAACAACTGCAACCCAGAGAGAGCAGTGATGCTCTCAGTTGCTGGTGCTGTGGGTTCACCCCAGTGGGCAGCTCAGCACCATGTGGCTGCTCGCCCACTCACCCCAAGTGGGATGGGGAAGGGAATTGGAAGAGTGAGGAAACTCAGGGGCTATGATAAAAACAGTTCCCTCGGCTAAAGCAGAAGCCACTTGCACCAGCAAAGGCAAACAAGGAATCTGTTCGCCACTTCCCCTGGCAGGAAGGTGTTCAGCCACTTGAGGAGAGCAGGGCTCACCGCACAAGAGAGTTTCTTGGGAAGACAAATGCCATAACTTTCAAACATCCCCCCTTCCTCCTCATTTCCCCCAGGTTTTCTTGCTGAGCTTTGCACCCTATGGCACAGGGTGTCCCTCTAGCCATTAGGGCCAGCTGTCCTGGCAGTGCCTCCCAGCTGCCTGTGCACCCCCAGTGCCCTGCTAGCAGGGCAGCACGAGGAGCTGAGAAGCCTTGGGCTCTGTGCAAGCAATCACTGCTCTGCAACAGCTAAAACATCAGTGTGTTATCAACACTGAGTCACAAACCCAAAACATAGCACTGTAGGACCCCCTGTAAAGAAACATACCCCAGCCCAAAGCAGTACTCCTGGTCATCCCCTGGTAGTGCAGAGTGTATTGGTGATTGAATGCTGCTGTCTGGGCACACTGTCTGTCTATCCCCTGGGAAAATTCCCTTCCAGAGTTGCCACTGGAAAGCATTGTTCATAGTTTCTAGATATTTTCTTGTCAGAAACCTGGAAATACAATGATGCTTACTTTTAAATTAAGAAATAAGAAAAGGCTTTGCTCATTAGGGTTCTGTCAATACAAGTCTGTAGATTATATTCTTTTTTACTCTTTGTAACCATCTAGCCTTCCTCTCCGAGGAAGGGAAGAGATGCCCCTAAAGTTACAGCACTGATTGATTTATTTTTGAGAGCTGTATTTCCACAAAACTTCATACAGAAGAGAGTTTGCAGTGCAAGGAAGTGGAAGAATTAAAAAGAAAGGCTGTAATTAATTTCTACAAGACATAACAGTTCTTATTGTTAGGATCCAATTGGTAGTTTTTTATTTGTTTGTTTTTGTCAGAGATCTGCAATAACAGTCAACAAGGAATTGTGCAAGTTGAGAGAAATTTAGGGATTTGGAGGTGCCTTCCTTTGAAGGAGGGGTATCACTTACTCTGAGAATCAGGTTCTCTGTGGGTAGTTGGTCACTCCCAGTTCTGAATCCTGCAGCTCTGATCGGAATATTGTCAGCTGGTGGGCTGCTGATTGTGAGTTTGGTTTGTGAAGCAGAACTTTCTTTAAACCGTACTGAAAGACATGATGCAACTAAACAGTGTGCAGTCACGGTAGTCCAGCTGCTGTGGAGACAGGTTTGGGTCTAAATTTGTTTAGTCATCTTTGTTAAGTTATGTAAAAATGTTCTGTAGTCATGTGCTTAGGGATTTGTTTCTCCCTAAAGTGAAGTCAACAAACGGCAACTTAAAAAGCTCAACAAAGTAGGCCTGCTGAAAAGGGGGCTTAGAAAAATAGTTTAGCCCATCATGAAATGGATAAAGGAGTGCCAACCCTTATAAACAATCTCTTACTCTGCACACGTAGAACCAGCCTGTGATAACACTTGAATACTTTAAGGCTTAAAGGGAATGAACTGGAATATTGGATTTGTGGAATTAAAAGCCATTTGTCTTGCCTTGCAGGCAGCTAGGTGGCTGTCCACCTTCCATCCAGAAATTGTAACATTGCTCTGGTTGTGCATAGCCACTGGAATTGTCTCCTGAAACCTCAGAACAGGAGTGTTAAGAAAAGACGTAGTTTTGAGTCAGTGCAGCATTGTGTTGAAACTGCATTATTACAAGTACTTCTCTTAAAGAGTTAAAAAGGACAGTGTGAATTACTAAAAGCCATAGTTTATAAAATACAGGAGTTAATCCAGTTAATGCCGAGTTGATAGCAATAACTGTAGCATAGCTTAAAAGTCAGTTTTCTAAACTTTTGGTAGTTACAAAGATACCATTTCATTGTCTCCTCTTCTGCCTTCCTAATAAGTTTAATATTCTTTACTGTGGGTTAACGTGCTTGCCAAGTTTAATTTATTTTGTTTTCTAACTGTGGTATTTAGGAATAAGCCATTTTAAGAATCGCTCTTTCTAAGATTACAGTAGTGAACCAGTTTTAGCTTAGTGGTTTGCATATATGAATTATTGTTCTTCCTTGGAATGGATTATAGCATGACAAGGAAACAGCTGAAATAAAAATAGGCTATCTTTGTTTTCGCAAATGGTTTTAATTATCTTGTGCAGCTCTGCAGTGGCCTTTCTTGCAAGGCTTTTTAGAATTAAGTAAAAGGTATATAATGTTCATTTACAGTTTTTTCCTTCTTTTTCCCTTTATGAACGTGGATTAAAAGTTAGTAAAAACCGACATCCTTTTAGGTTAGGAAGGAAATTCGTTGGCAAGTTATGACAGTTGGCAGCAAAACCAGTTTGTGCCATTTGTCCTGCTTGCCACAGCTTTAGTCTGTTCCAAGAACAGTTTATGGTAGGGGAATTACAAATGTACTACTGAAAGTGGAAACAGCTGTTGAATTACATTGCTTTATTTTCTTTCAATTTGGTGTATTGCAGCACTGTTTCTTTGCCTTTTTTTTTTCTCCAGTTCTCTTCTTCAGTATCAAATACTATATGTATTATAGAAAGCTCACAGGAAAATCTTCTACTAAGCTGTAGGTTCTCTGAGCAGGTCTTTGTTGCACAGAAATGGTAACGAATGAATTCTCTGTAATTTTGATGCAAGTCTTTGGTTTGGGAGGCCTGAAGACACTTTAATTTGGATTGCAAGCATTGTTGAAAGCATTTTTCTCTGCAGGTGGAAGCTGATCGACCAGTTTTTCTAATCTGCGCTGTTTGCATAAGGAGCACTGGTTATCCCTGGAATTGGGGTAAAAGTTACAGCGTGAAAGTGTCACCGAATGTCTGCCCACAACGTTTCCAGTGTTCTTCTATCTTTCTCTTTGTCTTGATAGCCAGCTTAAATGGTTCCAACTTTAAAAAAAAAAAAAGGAAAAAAGAAAAAAAAAAGAAAAAAAAGTTTGGATTCAGAGAAGTTTCCCATGTTCAACTCCCCTTTGAAGCAGGTATCAAGGTAGATATTTAAGAAAATCAAGGGTTAGCCTTGCATAAATAATTGTCCAAGTGTGTTTAGGAAAGATGTTTAAGGCTGTTACGGTTCTTTAAGGCTGTTACTTATTCTTCTCTACTGTAATTTTTAATATGTCCATGACAGTGAAGCCATCTCCTTCTCCTGTTGTAGGGAACTGGCATGGTGGCACTGATTGCTGCTCCCTGTTGTGTATGAGGTTGCAGGAAACTAACACAGTTCTGTGTGAGACTCTACAGAAGGGGAGCGTACTATTTACTTTGACAGATCTGATGTTGATCTACCCCTTTGTGCTGATCTCACAGAGATTTCCCTGCTGTCTCTCCCTCACCTACCCAGGAGCAGCAGGAAGTTTTTGTGCACAGGTGGATCCTGGGTGCAGCATGGGGGTCACTAATGGCCCCTGCTCATCATGCCCTGGTGTCCCTGTAGTGACAACAAGATAATTTTAGGTGGAACTTCCAAACACTTTGGGAGTCAACAGTTGTTTGAGGGCACTCCTTTGCATCAGACTCTGGCTTATTTCAGCTTCCATAAATCTTAAGTGAATGTTAATGCTACTTGTTTGTTTTTTACTGGTGTGGAGCATGTCTCCTCATAGCTACAGCTTGTTTTCCTGTAGGGTTACCATGATAAATAGTGACAGAGATGCTGTGCTGTCACCCTCTTGTCATTCTCCTCTAAGCACATGCTCTTATGCTGGCTGATCTGCTGTGGTCTTAACAGAGTGAAGGCATCCTGGTCTTGACAGCAAGACAGTCCTCTGTTTTATTGCTGCAAGAAGTGCCTTTGTTAGTGAAAGCTGTTCTTCTAACCTTTGCTCTGCTGTTTTTGCTGATTTATATATGTATGTTTCCATCTTTGTTCATACCAATCTTAATATCTGTTACATTTCTCATGTGTAGCAGGAACACATTGAGTAAAAAGATTGAGGCAGGTAGTTGCCTAGAATAGATTTAGAAAATCTCACTTACAAAATATAACTAGACTTGTTGATTTAAAGGAGATGTGACTTCTGACTGATGTACTACAATGCTTTGAAAGAGAGTACAATGCTTTGAAAGGAAGTACCCTATCATCATCAGGTAAGTGATTCTGGTGATGAGCCAAAAATACAGCAGATTGTATGCCTTGTGTAATTAATTAAATGGGGAAAATACAAAATATTTACATATGGAGATAAGACAACATAATGGATAAAGTTTCTACTTCAGTGTCCAGGATTTGTTATTATCAGTCCTTAGCAAGGCAAGGATGGGCAGAAGCTGGGCAGCTCTTCTCCCATAGCACAGAGTTTATTGCTTTATTGCAGCCTCTGAAGGTCATATCACTTGAGTTGCTTCCCAAAGTGATTACACTGAATTTCCCAAACAATACATTTTTAGCTAGTGCATTGTCTTTGAGTCTGCACTTCACTCATTGTTATCAGAACAGCTGCTTGCATGTTAGCTTTGTAAATAGCTAAGCAGAACTACACACAGAAAGACAGAGGTGCGCAGTTGTTGCTGACTGCAGTATCAGCACTGGCTGTGCTCTGCTGGGCTGAGTCACAGATAACACTGGAGATGGGACAGTAGGGCCTTACCCACCCTTATACACGTGTGCACTCCTCAGATGCCTGGCTGGCTCTGCTCTCAGGAGTTGCTTTCATTTGAGGTGTGAGTCTGCTTTGTGATTTTGCTCCTGCATGTAAATTCAAACCCTTGAAAAAGTCTCAGGTCTGCTTAATTTTCAATCCTTGACTTGTAAATGGGTGTGGTTTGTAATTGCTGGTACTACGTATGAAAGTATGTGGTTTAAATATTACGTTTTGTCATGAAATGATGTTCTTTTGTAAAGAGAGCTACAGGCTTGCTCTGAATATCTGTACACAATTCTAATATTCCTCTTGTGTTTAGATGCCTGATGTTGCTAAGCATTTGGGCTTTGAATTTTAAATTGAGATACTTCTGATTTTACTGCATTTTCAGTAATTTGGTATAGCTCTGCTCACATGCCATAATGGCTTCAGGGAGCTAAGCTATGTTCTTCTGTTCCTTTGCTTCCCTTCCTTATATAAACATCCCTTGATGCAAACCTCATAATTGCTTCCTTTTCCAACCTGCACTCAGCACTCTTATAATCTGTCTGTACTTTTTTTCCTAGTTGATTACTCAGCAGTTTCTTTATGTTCTCTTACTTGCCTGGGCAGAACTGACCATGTCTTTATAACTTATTTTAAGGAAAAAACAATAAAAGCACCTTTTTAAAACCACTTCTTGAAATTTGAACAGTTTAACTGCAGATTTGCTAAGCAAGAAAGCTAGCTGGCTTTGCTTAGTCTTGCTGGGTAATTACATCCAACATTTGAAAGAACTTTTCCACAATATGAATGCCTGCAATTAAAAAGAGGCTTCAGAGTTTTAAGGGGAAGGAGAGGAAATGTTTATTTAACTTCTTGCACACACAAAAAATACAGTATTAACATAGACAACAAGTGAGTTTGAATTTTCTCTGAAATACGTAGTTTAATCTCTTAATGGTGCACAACTCGCATACCTGTTGTTTAAAAAAAAGTCACAGAAGAACTTAATTAGAAGAGTTGTTTATAAAATAGCTTACGGTTTTTCTAAAAGTCTGTGTTCATATGCACACAATCAGGTTTTCAAAACCATTGTTAAAATTAGTGTGTTAAAGAAATATTTTTGTTACTGCACATAGCAAATTCACTTTGCATTGGTACACCTCCAAACAACAGTTGAGTTTATGTTCTTAAAATTAATAACTAAACAAACATGTTTTTCAGCTGCTGACTTTGCAATTACTTCATTATTCTTTGAATTGTAAAGAATATATGCCAGCATACTTTCAAAGCTATGCTAGTATAATATATAGTCACAGTATTTCCTTCTGTGACCTAGTTGTGTCTTCTGTAGTTTCAAATAAATATGAATAAAATGTTCTTTTTTAGTAATTCAGTTCTTTAACAAACGAATCCCATCAATGAATGAAGTTCCCCCAAGTTAAACTGGCATGACACTCCAAAGATCTTTGTAGCCTTTGATAGCATTTATCTGCAACTTTAATTCCCCGTTTTCTGTGGGGAAGAAACTCTTTGCCTTTCTTCACTTCAGCCATGAAGCACTCACGGCCACTTTTCTTCCTGCTCTTTCTCACAATTTTTTAAGGCAAAAGTAAATGAAGACCCTTCCTTCCTGCCATCTATTTTCTGAAAGCGTTCATAACATCTGGACTGTGGCCCTCCAGAATTTCATCTTCTGCAACAAACAGATGCAAGAGACAAAGTTCTTCGCTGTTGTAGATTAAATTGCCACTGGATGTGATGCAGTTTGGCCTAACTGCATGTCATGCCATAGGGGAGGTTTTGGAGAAAGCGCTATGGTGAGAGTAGAAATTCAAAAAACTGAAACCCCAAAGCATGTGTGGACCAGGGTTGTGACTGAAGTGGATTTATTCTAAGCTGTGTTTTTTCCAGCCTGCCTGAGTACAAACAGTGGCATATGCACTTTTGAAACTGAACACAACCACAGCTTGCCTTGTTAAGGTGCTGTTAAGTGAGCAAAAAATGTTGCTGCTTTTATGTGATTGCAACTGCCCATGGCATTTATTGCTGTTTTCCATCGTTGTTTTCTTTATATTGTGGGCTTAATGAATTCTGCTTATCTGCTTTTGTACTGCTCTCTTCAGAAGGAGAGGTGAGGCACTTTTACATTTAGCAGCAGAAGCATCAAGCAGTTATTAACCTGATAGAACCTAATAAAACCTGGTTTGAATCTTATGAGCGTTAGATTTAATTTCAGTGAGATATGAAGCATGTGGACTGACTGCATTAGGAGCTCAGAACTCTGCAGAGGGACAGCATGACATGGCCACGTGAAGGAATGAGAAGACAGGATCAGCTTGTGGCTGGCGTGGTTTCAGGTCAGGACTGGGAGGAAAGTATGGCTCCGTGATCTCCTGGGGCATATTCCACTTGTCAGAGCCTTTTGTTCTGTGTTACCACCCATATTCCACTAAGGTTGCATTTCCAAAGGTGTAATGTAAACTTCTGAAGTTCATGTTGGCTGATGCATCTTCTGCTGTGCTCCCTGTTGCAAGCCATCTTAAAACAATAACAGTCCCCAATTCATTGTGCATGAACATACACAAAGGAAGAATAATGAAAGCTGTCTTTCAGCTCTTATAAAACAGTGGAAAATTCTGGGCTGCTTAAAATTAAAGGCTGATGGTTTAAAATCAACAAGCATTGCTGAATGGTCCCAGTTTACAAAGCAGAAAGTTGCACTGGTTTAAAGCAGCATAATTTATCTAATAATCTGCACATTACTGTAGCATGTAACAAAAAATAAATTTAACTAGGAGGATGTATGTAGCCACCGAAGCAATTCAGGCAAGCATTTCAATGGTTATTTCTACTGACAAAAAACATTAATTCTATATTATGCTATGTTATTATGTCTTTCAATATGCTAAATAATTTGTGTGGTTGTGTTCATTTATTAAGAAAATTAAGTTTATGTGATCACGCTCTCAAATGTCTGTTACCCTGCCTTTCTTCTCTATTATCAGAGCTTTTGAACCTTTCAGCTCATGTTCCCAAATCTCAGATTCTGGCATGTTTCTTGGAAATTGGTAGTGGCATCCAGGAGAAAAAAATGTCAATTTGAGCTTACTATAATTTAAAGAAAAAAATACCCAAACAACTAAATATTTATGAAGATGCATATAATTTTCTACTGCACAAGAAAAGCTTGAGTATGCATTGTCAATTGTCTGGAATGATAATTATTTTCAACGTGTAGAAGTACTTGTTGCATTACTGTATCTTGAATTATATATTTTTTTGTAAAATGATGACTTCTAACACAGGTTGAAAGCAATCATTATGTTCCTTTCCATTGGCAAGGGGACCAAAAGTCTAGTACAGTTACCATGCTTGTCAGCGTTCATAACTTCACGCTTGATGGCTTGTTCACATCTAGCTGCTGACAGAACTGCTTGTCTTTAAGAAAGATGTCTGCTTTTTGCAGAATACTCAGTATTGTCCCAATTGTAATAAAACAAACTGGAAATATTTTTATAATTATTCAAGATCATAGTCTTTATTTTGCAGTTATGCTTATAAATTGCTCTAGGCTGTTTTTTTTGAGCTGAAATGACGTG
Source organism: Oxyura jamaicensis (assembly GCF_011077185.1). Classification (NCBI taxonomy): domain Eukaryota; kingdom Metazoa; phylum Chordata; class Aves; order Anseriformes; family Anatidae; genus Oxyura; species Oxyura jamaicensis. The sequence goes on from NC_048912.1 coordinate 60,765, forward strand.
CAGTTACCATTTAAAAATGGCTGCTAAGACAGCAGTTTCTTAACAGATTTTAATTTTTGTATGTCTTTGTTACATAAACAAAGAGGAACTAAATGCTAAAAATTAGATCTAAATACAGCCATCCATGGGATTTTTCTCACAGTACTATTACCTTTTGCAGTTTGATTAGGCTCCTTTGATGTTGTTCACTAATCATCATGGATTTTTGTTTGGGTAATTAATGTATTTTAGCATGCTTCCTGAGAAAGCGAGGTAAATATACTTAACACTGTCACTCGTGCTGTACTCTTCTTTCCCTTGTCCTGTGTGCCACTCTGTGACCTGTGCTACATGCTGATATCCAATCCAGCTAAAAACTGCAGGAGCTGGAGGCATCAAAGATGATAAAATTTCTAAAAGTTATGAAAAATCTGGATAGAGTGTGTACGTGCACGGCAAGGAAGAAACTGAAATTAATGCCCAGCTGAGAGAAAAGCTGCAGTGTGAGCTGAGCAATTGCTCCTTGCTGGACACCTGGCATTGTGCGCGTATGGCTGGGATCCAGCTCTTGTGCTTCCTTTGCTGAGCCTTTTTCAGCTGGCAGAATGGGTGTGGGAAACAAGGTGTCCAAAAACACAAAGAGAAGCATGGCTGGTAAGATGTGCAGGGCACAGGGTAGGTGAACAAAGGGACAAGGACCTGCCAGTTTGCTTGATGCTTTCTTTGTCCTACAGACCTCTTTTTTTTTTTTTTTTTTTCCTCCCTCCTTCCTTGGTTAACTAGTGAGGCTTACTTTAACTGAAGAGCTTCTACATTTTAGCAAATGTTCAACAAAGTAAGACTTCAATTTTATTGTATAAACAGTAATTAGAAACTTTACAGTAGCTGAGAGAACTAAACAGTGTGTGAAATAATTTCTTTATTTTAGAAGTATTGGGAGGCAGTAGGTTCTTGAAATTTGACTTAAGCTAGTTAGTAAGAACTGCAGGTCTCATTGTGTAAGCACTTGCACATCTATGTGCTAATTCAGATGGACTAATGTGTTTTCAGGACGGTCATTTCACATGTGATTAAGCTATAGCATTTTTTTTCTGTATTTTCTTAATGAAAATGGTCAAATAAAATATTTTTAATAAGCGTAATCTGCAGGCTTATAAATGAAAATAAGCTTTACCGTGCTTCTGCTGTATGTGCTTACTCTGTGACTTCAAATGTAAATTAATTATCACCTTCAGTAATTGCGTTTGTACTGTGTGCAGTATTATTTCTCCAGGTGGAAATAGCAGCTGTCTTCTAAATGCCAACTCATTTAGGCTGTCTGGGATGTCTGTATTGGTCTAGACGCTTTATTCAACTGCTTTCTTAAAGTGTAAAGGATACCTAGCAAGTTTTGGTAGAACAGGATCAGCCTTAAGAATTGTCTTCTAAAATCTTGTACATTTGGATAACTTTCAAAAACATTAAAACTTTTTCACTCAAGCTGGGTTTAGATGTGTGATTTGCATCTGGAATCTGGTAAAGATTTGGTGATATTCAAATCCAGTGTCCTTTCTCAAACTCTGTGTTGCATGGCATGCAGGTTATAAGGTCCTTACTTGTGGGTTAGAATGCTTGTGGCATTCCCGTTGGGGAAATCCATACGTGTCGCCCTTCGTACTCCAGATAAAGACAGCAGAAGCTTAAACTAACTTGATCTTTTCATTTCTGGCAACAGCACTGTGTGCTGCAAATGACCTGGTCCATGATGCTTGCTGGGCCAAGGGATTCAGGTTGAGTGGCAGACCAGAGATGTGCCCAGCACTTGGGAGACTTGAAGGCGCTGAGAAGATGGGTAGCCATACACATGGTACAGTGGCTCTGGCTGCAGGGGGGCAGTGAAGATGTGGCACGGGGGGGATATGACATGGGAGGGCGTGCAGGAAGAAGTCTGGAAGTCATGTTCAGCTGGTAATTTGGAATCTTCAGTAAGCCTTTTATTTTCCAGTGGGTAAAGCTATAAAGGACTTACAGCCCTCTCCCCCCTACCCCTCACCCCCCCCCCCCCCCCCTCGGAGGGTTGACTTGACCAAGTGTTTTAAAAATACATAGGAGACAAATATATCTGGGTATTTCCAAAGTAATCTCTATTTCAATATAATATGAAGCACAGTTTCATTTCTGTCTGTTAACATCCAAACTATATGATGCATATTGTCCCCTTTCTTCTTCCTTCCCACGGCCAAGAAACAAATACTGGACTGAGTACTCAAGTTCGAAGAGCAGTAGGATGCCTGTTCACCTCAGTGCAGTCTGCAGGGGGTGCTGGAAGGCTCAGACCACCACAGGTGTGGTGAGAGAGAAGGTTGGGCTGTAAGGAAAGGGTGTCTTGTCCTCTTCCAGAAGTGATGTTTCCCCTCATAGTCAAGTGTGTTGTGGAATTACAACCCTGGGCTTTAGCTTTGATCGTAACAAGTGGAGACGAAAGACTTAGAGAAGCAGATTTCTCTAAATTCTTTTTTTTTTTAGTTTAATAGTTCTTTTTTTATATGCTTGTAGGTTTTGTTTGTTTTAATATAAAATAATACTTGACATGAGTAGGTAAACTTCTTACCCAGGACTTACAACATTAAAAAAGGCAGATATTTTCAGATGTAAGACATATAGTAAACTTTGGTAAGATAAGAATATTGTTCATACTCAATCAGTTGGCAAATTGAAGGGACGAGATCAAAAGACCTTTTCTGACATAGACAGGAATGTTTACAGATCATGTTATGGCAGAGACAAAGCCCTTTGTGAACCCTATTTGGTACTTCGGGGAAATGGAAAGAAAAGAGAGAACAAGAGTGACAGTTTTGTTTGCAGCATAATGTATCTACATGTCAAAAAATAGATAATTTCATTTTTGAGTTTCCAGCAACTAAAATGTTTTCATTCTCTTTATCCAGATTCAAGATCCAGCCCGTATTATGGCTGGCACTGGATCCAAATCAGGATCATCTAGTGGGTTCTCCATGAAATCACAGCTTCAAATCACTGGTAAGTCATATGAAATTATATATCCTTTCTGGTTAAAATGGAAAAGTAAAAAGCGTTTTTCCCATAATGAAAGAGTAATTACCAGTGTGTTGCATTTCAGCAAGTTTTTAGTAGTTCAAAACCAAGAGAAATAGCAAAATAAAACTAATAGCTTAACGCAATCATGAATTGGCAGAAATTCTTCTGTTTTATTCAGAATTTTATCTAAAATGCATTTTGAAATTATACATTTTCATGTAAGGAAGGAAGAAATTATTTCTGGATACTCTTAGGTCAATTGTACAGAACAGTTTTCTTCGAAATGTAAAAACGTAATACAATACTGCTTTATGTTGCTATCACTTCACATAATATCAAACCTAACAATTTCACATAATCTTTTTGCATCTCAAGCTAAGTTAATTTGAACTACTGTTCATTAAATTTGACTTGCTACTTCTTTGTTAAATGTTTTCATGGCCACCATTATTAAAGTGTTTTTAGTAAGTATTGATGACAATATTACTTTGAAGACCTGTAGATTGCATATGAATGGATTTACATGGCATGCTTCTGCTTTATGTAGTGCCCTACCAAGAGAGCATCTGCTGAAACTTACTCATCAAGTTTTCTTCGCTTTCTAACTGACAAATTTTACTGAAGTGTCAAAGCTAAAGCCTGAGAATGCAAGATCTGTGGATATATGCAGGTCTATGTTTAGAAGCATTGAGGGTAAACTTTATGCAATAACTCTGCATATACCCACAGTTTCCACACTGATGGTGCAAAGTTGATATTGTGGGGATTAAAAGAATTGTCAAAAATAGATGAGGAAACTTTAGTGTAAACAGAAGTTTGGAAATGAACAAATTACGTTGCCCTTAACTGTCACATTGAGGTCACAAGCTTGGTTTTTTTTCTCAGTGGACCATGAGACTTTAAGAAAACTCTTGTCTATACAGACTGATATTGGCGAGAAGACTTGTAGAGGCTTCAAAGGAGGTACATCCTCTGCATAGCTAAGGATTAAAGCCTGTCTAAGGTGTGCTCCTTTAAAGGCCCATAACTCTCATAAAGAAAGCAGAGTTAAAGAAATGTCTCATGTTCAAATGGAGACTTTTATGATGGTTGATTTTTAATTTCTACAAAAGTTCAACCACAGTCTTCTAGAAAACCATTTCCCTTGCAGGCAGGCTTTATCTTTTTGTAGAAAGTTCTGTAACCCTACCTGCCCTATTCTTATCTCTCCGTTCTGCTGTCTTCTTTAGGTTTAAATGAACTTTCAGATTGTCTGTGTAAGTAAAACCTTGAAAATAGGTACACAGCTACTGTTTGTGCTGCCTCAAACTGGATCTTGATGTCTTTGGGGTAGATAGTGATGTTGAGGCATGAAATGCTGTAATAGTGAAGTAGTGGAGGCATCAGGGGAAGGGAATTCATGAAATTAATTCTAGATAACTGAAGCTAATTTCTCAGTGCTCATATAAATAGTTTCCCTTGGGAGCAGTTCACAGCAGTTTATACTAAGCTACTTCTCTAAATCTCTAAAGGAGCATAGACTATAAAAGGAATCTAGGTAGATTAGCCATATGGACTTGAATTAGTTATCTTTTTTTAAGCGTGTAGAATAGCTGAGATGGGTGATGAAAATACAGGAGACCAGGTTGACATTTGTAGCAACAGAGCAGAGTTACTTGGCTGATTAGAAATGATGTATTTGTTGTAAGTTTTGTTTTATGAGCTTAGTGCTGTCAACGAATCTAAGAACGCTCCTCATCAAAGAGTTGAATAGATGTTGAGGTAATGTGTGTTTCTTTGGCTAAATGGAGGCAACACACAGTGTTTGGCAAGACCGGACCATTGCAGTAAATTACGTTGAATGTTAGAAAAAAAAATAATTTACTGCAATCCAGATTTCTGTTGCTGTCCAGCCATTAATACAAAGAGCATATTTACTAACATGAGAAACGCTCTAGAGCTGCAAGTTCTGTCATGGTTTTGTTGTAGAACAGCAGGTAGTTATTGGAACTCTGAATTATGCCTTTAGTTAGCTTTTCTATAATTTTCCTTTGTTACAGAAAGCTTAACACAACATTCTTTCTGTTAAAGATCTTTTCATCAAAAGTTGTGGCAGTTGTCCAAGATTGCTTAATGAGGAAGGTGGATCGTATTTTGAGCTTTTTAACAAGCAACTGTAATAAATTCCAGGCATTTTTCTGGCTGCCGATAAGGAGGAGGTGGTTCTAGAGGATACTTTTAACATCAAAGTGATTTTGTAATCTTACACTGATAATTATCAATAATACTGTCTGATGGTATAGAAGTACTGTTGCATGTTTTAGGCTTTTGTTTGAACTATAGCATTGGACTGAAATGCAAGAACATATTTGGGAAAAAAAAAAAAAAAAAAAAAAAAAAAACACATTACTGTCAGGCGTTAATGACCTGGTACTGAATACTGAAGTACCCAGCTGAAAAATACTATTAGCTGTTGAAATACTTAGTCAATTGTATTTTTTCTTTTTCTTAACAGTTATTTCAGCAAAACTGAAAGAAAAAAATAAATGGTTTGGACCTAGCCCTTATGTGGAAGTCTCAGTAGATGGACAGTCAAAGAAGACAGAAAAATGCAACAACACAAGTAGTCCGAAGTGGAAACAGCATCTTACAGTGTATGTTTGGTGGTCTTGTTTTCCAGTTTGAGCTAAATTAATGCTATGATTAATTTGATGATAAAACTGGCAGTGCCTTGCATGTTTTTGTTGCCACATTTAAGGTTACTTTTTCATGGTTGAAAATTGTTGCTGTTCTTTGTGTAGCACTGTGTGGTCTAACCTTCGTCTTCCCTCATAAATTTGTTTCTCTGTCATAAGGCTTCTGAAAACTTGAAGGAATATGAGGGGCAGACGAATATTTTACCTCTAAAAGTGACTTTCTAGAAGCAGTTTTGAGAGTCTATTCTTAATTGTAATATCATCAGCTATTTCATAATGCTCATCTTTCCGCTGTTGTCAGAATACTTTTGAGAAAGAAAAAGAAAAATCCCCAGGCTTTTAGGTTTTTCTTAGTACCAGGAGACTTGCTTTATTCTCCAAGGTTTGCTGGCTTGCATACACCATCTCAGATGCAATCATCTTCCTGCACAATACCTAGTAAAATTTAGCAGTTTTGAAATGAGCATGGTTTAGTTCAGCTTGTTTTGGGGGTAGAGGGAAAGGAGTAACTGCTCTGGTAAAAGTTACTTCTGTTAGCCTATGTTTCTTCTCCACTGAGGGGCTCTCCCAGTACGTAACTGCTGACAAGGGTTTAGGAGCGGAGGGCCTCACAGCACGGGTCATTGAGAGCTTTCAGGTTTAGAGAGCAGCTCAGCTGACAGCTTCTCTAGGAACAGGTCCGCACGATCTCTGCCACAGGCTGACAAATATTAACAGCCTATGTGTTTGGCAGAGGTTCCAGTATTGTGGTTCTATCACCTAGTCAGATAAAAAGATTCTTCAGAGAGAACTTTGTTGTTTGGACTATGTAGAGGCTTACATTGCCACAGTTTGTACTGTTTCTATGCTGTGGAAGACGTTGCTTCAGGTTATTAGCACCAGATTTTTGTGACACAAAACCAAATAACTTTCCTTAAAAAAAAAAAAAAAAGACAAGCCTGAGGAAAGTGAAATGGAGGTAAAAATAAAAACTAAAATTAAAAAATTGAATTTTTGAATTCTTCAAATTGTTTTATTTGGAACAGAGAGAAACTGTTGTGGTGCTTGGATTTATAAGGGATCTTTTGTCATAATAAACCTGGAACCCATTTTCCCAGAATGTAATAAAATTGTCAAACTGTAAATAATACATCCCACTCCTGGAATTGGTGAGAGAACTTTGTGACATGAGTCTGCAACGTGCCCTTATGGCCAGAAAAGCCAGTGTATGCTGGGGTGCATTAGAAGAGTGTTGCCATCAGGTCAATGGACATGATCCTGCCCCTCTTCTCAGCTCTGGTAAAGGCACACCTGGAGCATTGTGTCCAGTTCTGGGCTCCGCAGTATAAGAGGGGCATGGAGCTACTGGACAAAGTTCAGAGGAGGGCTACAAAGATGATGACAGGACTGGAGCACCTGTCATACAAGGACAGGCTGAAAGAGCTGGGCCTGTTTATCCTGGAAAAGAGAAGACTGACAGGACACCTCATTAATGAGTATAACTATCTGAGGGGAGGATGTCGAGAGGATGGAGCTAGTCTCTTTTCAGTTGTGCCCAGCAACAGGATGAGAGGCAATGGGTACAAACCGAAGCACAGGAGTTTCTGGCTCAATATGAGGGGGCACTTCTTTACTGTGAGGGTGACAGAGCACTGGGACAGGTTGCCCAGAGAGTTTGTGGAGTCTCCTTCTCTGGAGATACTCAAACCCTGCCTGGATGCCATCCTGTGCAACGCACTCTAGGTGATCCTGCCTAGCAGGGGAGTTGGACTGGATGATCTTCAGAAGTCCCTTCCAACCTCACCCATTCTGGGATTCTGTGACTTGTTAAGCTGTGGAAAAATTGTCATGTTCTTTTTGTCTCTCTATATATGTTGTACAGCCAGAAATGTTAGATGTTAGATCATTATTTAGATCAAATGTAAAATGTTAGATCATTTTCTATGTATATGTTTTTTTTTCACGTGATTCAAGTATGTAGCAATTTATCAGGAGAACATTCATCTTTGCAAAATACTTGAAATAGTTTAGAACAGTTTTGAGTACTATCCTTTTTACAGGATGTACTAAAATTTTCAGATAAACTTTTCAGAAGGGAAATTTTGCTGTATTCCGTCAGTGTAGAAAATTCTCATTACAAGGGATACAGATGCTGAATATTCATGAAATGTGAACCTGCAAGAATCAGTCTTTTTTTCTAATCTTGGTTACACAAATGTTAATTACAAACTAGTAGTTTTTCTACAAGTAACAAGTATTTCCCTTAAAACAATAATAAAAACGTATCCAGTCTGTGAAGTCTTGCAACACCTTTGATTTATGTATCTTTCCTATATGAAAAGAGAAAGTAACCGTGTACTAAAACATCATAATTTAAAAGTGTTTAATGTTATCACCATAATTTCTTTGAAACTTAAATGTTATTTAAAAACAGTTGTTGTAGATTATTCAGTTCAGCCAACAGTGCCTTTACATAGTATTCAACTTTTTCTTTTCAGAATTGTCACTCCTGTAAGTAAATTAACCTTTCGAGTCTGGAGCCATCAAACATTAAAATCCGATGTCCTTCTGGGAAGTGCTGCTCTGGATATTCATGAGACTTTGAAATCAAACAGTATGAAACGTAAGTATAAGTTTGAGTGCTGTGTGCAGCTCTCTAAAGACTGTACATGGGCCTCAATAATTCCTTTTGTTGCTGCAGATGGCATTTATGAGCTTCCTCACACTTTTTCAGTGTTATATTTCTTTGTTATACTCAATCTGCTCTGGTGTTATTGGAAATGTAGTATTTTTCACTTTGCTTTTATGTACAGGAGTGAAGGCTTATTTAAAGCATTTCTTTTTTCATAATGTAAAAACTACAACTCAGATACATTCCTAGTGCTAGACCAGGAAATGTGAAGCTTTGTTGTTGTTCTAAGTAGTGTTACAGGGGCATGTTGCATGAAAACATATCTTAAAACAAGTTAGTCTTTAGGCAGTATGTGCATCCTGTGAAGCTTCAAAGCAGAATACAACACATCCATTACAGTATTTGTGTTGCTGCAGCATATAGCACCGATGTGGTCTCATACTTGCGTTCGGTTCTTAGAAGAGGTCTTTGCTTTTGTAATTTCAAATGTGGACACTAGATGCAGAATGTTGATAGCAGTGTAATAAACTTTTCTCCTGTAGGCTGTTACTGTCCTGTTGATTGTGGGTAAAAATTGCCTTGGGTAGCTACATTGTTCTGTATGACACCTGATATCATGCTGTATTGCTGAATTTTGGTTTGGGCATGGTTATTTACAGTTGAGTTTCGACGAAAAAACATGACGTACCGGAAAAATATATTTGGTCTAGGGATGTGATGCAAGGTCTTCTAATGATTTAAAAATATTCTAAATGCAAAACTGCATGTCATTAGATAAATTTGAAATGCTTTAATCTGAAGATAGAATTGATATCTGTTCTGAACAAAAAATGAGGTGAATTACATTTCTTAACTATAGATTTTTGAGGACAGGTATATTAATTGCTTAAGTAGTGTGGGCAGAACCCAGAAACTTGATTTCTACTGTAATGTTAACCCTTTCTTTAGGCAGCAACAAGCTTATGCTCTACTATTCCCATGTTTATAGAAATAATACATTTTACTGACGTGGAAATGAATAGCTTTACCACTCAAAGCACAAAAAAATACGGAGGGCGTGAGCTATGATTACTGTGGTCTGTGATTGTCTTCTTAAATGAAATGTACTCTTTGTTATGTAGTAAGATAAACTCCCACTTTTTTTTCTGTACTTTTTCAGTTGAACAGGTAGTGGTGACATTGCATCTTCTTGGTGACAGAGAACCAGCAGAAGTGGTAGGAGATTTGTCTGTCTGTCTAGATGGGATGCAGGTAGATCCTGAGCTCCTAACCAATGGTGATGCCTCAAGTACAAGGAGTAAGTTCAAATGTACAATCTATGTAGTGTCTGGTATACAAAGCTTTTTCTACTGGATGTTTTAACACAATGCTATAGTAATGGTGTTTTTTTTCAGTTCATATTTGTAGAGACCAGAACTCCTGTGTGCTTTATTTTGAGGTGGAGTCATAGTCCATGGCAAAGATTATCAGCATTACTGTAATGCAAATAAGATAAGAATGTTTCTTTTCTGGACTTCACTAACTTTATCTAGCAATTCCAAACTGCTTTTATGCCTTACTTTAATGAAAGCCTTTAGTTTCCCTCAATTTTTCATAACATTGTAAGCAGAAAAGCAATATAAAGCGGGTTGGTTTAGTCTCATAAGTATTCCAATGGCTAGGAAACAGTATTTTATATTATCTTTAAATATCTCATTTAATTTAAGTAAATGCTTTCATAGATTTTGTTACCTCTGGAGTGCTGCAGGGAGAGACTCACTATTCTTTCTGTTAAGTTGATATCTTCAGTCTCGGATAAGTAGTATAGCTGAAAATCTTGAAGTAAAATGTGTAATTAGACTAAAAAAGTAAGAAATTTCAGTTCCATTGGTGCAGGACAGGCAAAAGAGCATGTCTGAGGGTAAATGTACAGTGCAGAGTAGAAACATGTAAAGTGATTGTAGCTACAGCAGATAGCTTCTCCAATGCTGGAGAAATAAACTAGGTAGTTGATTGGCTTGTTCAAGAAAGGCAGTTTTTTGGGCTTCTGATTTTTTCTTAGGTTTGTTTGTTTTAAAGGACTAAATGAGGTTGATTTCTGATTTCATCCAAGTATCACAGGAACACTGAGGCAGCACACTAGGCTTTTAACCATTATTTCTTAAGGCTTTTTTTCTGTAAAGAAAAGCCAAATACTTGGATTGTGTGGGACTTGCAGAGCAGGGCTGAGGTATGTTGACAGAAGCACCTGGTGAAAGTAACAAGTTTTCCTCAAATGCAATATTGGAAGAAGTAAAAGCATGGATTAAAACCATTTCCTTAAATTCATCTACTGAGAAAAACATGCTACTAAGTAGAAAAAGTCATGCAGATAGTGGAACTGACTACTATGTATAGTTTGGGGCTCTACAGTACAAGGCAGATGTTGACGTGCCAAGCAGAAGCTCAGCAGAGGGTTACCAGGTCATCTGGTGACTGGAGCAGATGAGGAAAGAGTGAAATCTTAAGAAAATGTAGTCTAACACATTCTTATTGTACAAAGCTAAAGGTACTGATAGGCAGATACACTGTTTACTGACTAGCCTTTTAAGTTAAGATTTCTGTTTCTGTAATTAAAATCAACTCCATGTACAGCACATTAACAGCATTATAAGCCTTTACATCATAGTCTTTATCTTAGATCTGTAGTTAGTTCCCATCAGAACTGATAACTGATTCTCTTGTTAATTAAATTTGTTTAGTTCTGTGGAAATAAAGTATTTGTGTTTTCTGTATGAATGAGTACTTCAGCATCATATATTCAAGCATTGTGAGTACTGGCACAAAAGGCAAATATTTGCAAGGTAGCTGAATAAGCAGTTGCAAAACATTTGCAGATCTAGGCTGAGCTGCTATAATTCTGTTAGGAGACCAGCCAAATTCTGTACCTGCTCAAATGCCTTTATGCTAAACATTTTACAGAGAAAGGGAAGGGTCCAGGCTGGATAGCCCCAGATAACAAAGTCCCTGCTGTTGTTTGCTAGCCAGTCAGAAGATTTTAAATAAGTTGTTGCCCTAACTGCTCTGCGTATCAGCAACACAGGGTAGAGAATATAAAAAGGAAGCTCCACTTGAAAAATGAGAATACTACTTGATATTGTTACAGAGACAGAAGACAATGACCTGTGTGCATTTAGCAATTTTTATACAGTGGGACGAAGTAGTATTTTAACTTCCAGAAAGTGGAAATATTGCTGCTTTCATGCTTCACAGCAGCAGCGCATTAAAATCATATAGAGAGATGAAAAATATATACAGTCTTGAAATAAGACAGTAGATAACTAGCACTTATAGTGCATCACTTCCACATTTGAGAGTAATCTGAGCATTAAAGACTGTTTTGTGTTCTTGGAAATGATTTAAAGTGTTGCTCATACTACTGTTGTCTTTTTCTTTCTGTTATTTAAGGTCCTATACAGAATGATAGCTCCAGAGCAAGGAATGATACACGGTAAGTTTTTTCCCTATTTTTTTGGTACTGTCTTAGTGTTTACATCTCTGAATGAGGAATTGTCTGTTTTACATACATGATGACTGTAGAATTTGAGTATGTACTGCAACAGTATCTGTTAAGATCTGAGCGTATCCTTAAACAAAAATACTATACAATTGTACATTCAAATATTAAGTTGTTTTTTTTCTGTATGAACCACATCTAGCTTCAGTTTGCCTCCATACCTGACTGATCTTTTGTGTTTTTATCCTTTTGTGTTCCTCATGTCCTCAAAAAGCTTTGTTCCATGAAAAAGTGTGCTATAGACATAACATATTCTTCAGCCTTACAAAGTCCTTAAAAGAAATGCCTTATGGATTTATTTAGTTTTGTTAATATGTATCTTTAAAAACAACATATTGTGAGAATGCTGGCTTTGAGTTTGGCAGTTACTCTTTGAAGATCTTTTCTGTGTTCATCTGTTTCATTTAAAATATTGTAAAATTGCATGGACATCTTTGGCATCAGAACAAATGCTTTGGTTTGGTTGTGTCCATTAGCAAATCAAGTTACCCTGTTTTTATGATTAATCCCAGTAATAGTTCATTCTCTGCTTACCCTGAGCCATACCAAAATTGCTGGAAGGGGTGCTGGCTTTAATTGTTCTTCACTGGGCACTTTGAGCTATTGCTGTAAGGTGCTTGCATATCCTGCTGTCTCTTTTGGGTGTGTGGCACCTTGAGTTAAGAGTGCTAACAGCTACAGACCGGTGATATTTTAGCTCTCACAGTGGCTTACTTTATACATTTCTGCCTTAAAGAGGACTGAAGTACGTCTGATGTTATACTGACTCTCATACATCAGTTTGCATTTGTAGTTCAAAACGTGAATCTTTTCACATACATTATTCTTGGATTTATAACTCGTGAAAATTCTTGAGCTCAGTGCAATTTTTCAGTATCACAGGCAAATTCTGTTCTGTTTTGAGGATGTGGTTGAGTGTCTGAGCTTGACCAGCCCCACTGTGAGGAACTAGTTCAGAGAGTATAGTAACAGTATGCTTTATTTTTTTCAAGGAAAACTAGCAAGCTGCAGTTTAGAACTAGTCTAAAAAGGAGTTGTCTTACTCCAAAGTACAGACTATTTCTACTTTTAATGTGTGCTGAGTGTAGCCTCCATTTTTAAGACAAGGGTCCCTCTTATGCACTAAAGTAAAAAGTTGTCTTTGAGATTTGTTTAATCTCCCAGTGATTAACCAAATTGTTTCAAAATAAATTATAATAATAAAAATCCCACAGATGCATAAATGCCAGTAGTTTGTTTTTTTTACACAGTTTTGTTTTACAGCATGGAGGTATCAGAATTATATTTAGGCTTTTTAAGAAGATACCAAAAGCTGTCTAATAACTGCAGTGTTTTACGGTTGATATGGGATTATGTACCATGCTAGTTGATAGGATGTGTGACCAGTGGATTAACCTGCAATGAGAACACCAAGACGCTTTAATTAGTTTTTAGTATTACAAGTATTTTAAGTATTTGTACAATGCACAACACTCTTAGATGACCTCTGGAGTAGCTAAGTTAAATTCCACTGTTCTTTTATAGATTATAACTCACTGAACTGTGTAGTTTAGAGTCTTTCCATAACGGTTTTATTTTCTATTTTTTATGCCCAGAAGAATGTTTTCATGCTTGAGTATTCCGAATGTCTGAGTGTATAATAGTATAATAATTGTAGTAACATGCATAGTTTTACTACTAACCAGTGGGGTTTCTGGTGCTCATTAAAGGCTTATTTTCAGGATCATGTAAATAATCTGGAATATGTTTAGCAGTGCTTATTGCTATATGCATAACAATGTTTGCTGCCTGTTCCAGGTACATGAAAAATGAAAGGTTATACTTGACTTTATTATTCAAAGAGCGGCAGTATGTTTTCTGGGACTGAGGAAAAGCTAGGTGGTAGTTCTTGCAAACTTAATGTCTCTAACAATTTGTACATGCTTTCATAGTCATCTATTGTAGGGTTGTTGCGGTATGGTATAAATTGTCATATGTACCACACCTGCTATAGACCAAAAGTGTGTTAGATGCCGAGGTCGTATATATGGTTCTGCTTGATCCTCTATGACTCTGTGATTTAATTAGGCCTACCTACTGATATTTGTGTGTACTTAGTGATTTTAGAGATATTGGGTTGAAACTATAAGCTGCCTTTTTGTTACTAATGGCCTATGTATTTGACTTGTCAGTCTACTAGAATTTTAATAGATCTGTTTATTTTGCTCAACCTGTTAATTCTGAAAATAAAATGCTTTAGATGTAAAGACATGGATATGTTTAACTCTGCTCAAAGAGGCACAAATATATCAGAATGTATAACTGAACAGTACAGAATGGATGGGGACTGGTATTTAAAGTTAAGTGCTTGAAAAGTTGAGAAGCTTATATTAATTCACAGCTGCTGGTCAGAATGTGAATGCTTAGTCCTAAATTCTCCAGCCATTTCCAGAACTGAATTTAGGGAGAAATCTGTGTATACGTAGTTAAGTCTTCTAAAATTATGAAGCATTCTGTGTATTCTAAGCATGTGCTCACCCTGTGGAGCCAATGCATACAGGCTGTTCTCTGGTCTTGTCTTAGAGATGAATGGCATTCATCATTGTCAGCTTCCTGTCTTAGAGATGAATGGCATTCATGGGAGGCAATAGCTGAGCAGCAAAATGCAGAAGGCCTAAAGACAGTTGTATTGAGCTGGATAATGAAAAAGGGCATCTCAGCAACAGATGTTAATACATCTGTTGCACTACCTTTTGGTCTGTTGATACCTTGTATCCATCAAAAGATAAACTATCAATATGTTTCTACAAATATATGGGCTTTTATAATCCTTATGAGTGTAAAAACCTCACCTAGTAGTAACTACTACATTCTCATTTCTTTATAAAGCTTGGTGTAATCACAGACTCTTAGTATAATTCTCCTTTCTGTCTTCTCCTGCAAAGGACCAAGTCAAATGGCCTTGAAAACTCTGAAGATGCTGCTCCCAATGAAAACAAGACTGTTAATGGCAGTGATTCTCCATTACTCACAAATGGAAGCTGCAAACTTTCTAGACCTCCCAGGCCTTCCAGACCACCTCCACCGACTCCGTGCAGGCCTACTTCAGTAGCTGGTATGTATTCTAGGAGCAGACATTCATTTCAAAGCTGTCGATAAGCCACACAGTCTTAGAATGAACACAGTGATTGCTGAGGCATGTTTTTAACTACTACATTTTGTCACGGCAAAAGCTTTGGCAGTGAAGTTCTAAAGGATTATTCTTCCAGCTTGCATTCAATGTATGCTGTTTAGTCATTGTTTGTACTATTAGAAATTTCTTGCCTCCATGTGTCATAAATGATGATTGTAGTGATGCTGCTAAATGTAACGGAGACAGTGCCAAAAGAACACAAAGGAATGCTACTATTGCATTCCGTTAAGTTTAATAAGACTTGGAAAGAAATCTACTGAAGGACTCATTGAACTCCCTCAAGTAGATAATACTGGATTTTGAATGACTAGTGACTTGTTTTTACAATTCTAGTTAAGTTATTGGAAATAGCAGCACTTAAAACATTGATTACTCTTTTGCACAGAAACAGATAAATGCTTTATTTTATCCGATCATTTAAACACTACAAAACTTTGAGATGTAGTCCTGAGAAGTTAGTTGATAGATGTTTTCAGGTTAACTGTTCCACACCCATGCACTGCCATCTGTTTCAGTGATCCCATTATCATAGTTGATAAATACCTATTGGGAACTGGAAACTGGACTATAGTAATTACTTTAAAAGCTAAATCCAGTGTAGTTCAGTAATAAGGCTTAACTTATATACAGCTTTTAATATCACCCAGCAAATGGCATCCAGAAAAAAAAATAAACAAAGAAAAGCTGAAAGCAGTTAAAGAATGCATGTATTCTCCATCTCACACCCTTAATTTCTCCACATCATGTCAATCTTTCCTTGAAGATATTAATACTTATTATCCCTTATAATATCATTGCAAATAATAAATGCAAAATTAATCAATGCAAGCAAGTAGCTTTTTGTTTATAATCATTTAGTATTTACAGAATGCAGACAACTTGCTTTGGTAAACATAGTTTATTTTAACAGTAATGTCAAAATTATGTGGCTGATGGCTTTTCTTGGATTAAAACATTTTTACAAACTGAGAGGAAGTTGCATTTTTAGTTCTTGTGTAAAGTGTGAAATGTGGCTGTAAGCAGACTCTTCAAAATACACATTTTTGCGTGTTTACTTCTGTGATTCAGAACTTCTGAAATAGGTTGCTGATGAGTTGAGAAATACCAGTTAGTGTTTTTTTTCCCTTTCTGTCTTTTGATCTCTGATATAATAGCAAGTGTAAATGGTCCTTCATCCACATCTACAGAAAATGATGGGGCCAGTGCAGGATCACTGGCAGGTACAGCTGCAAGTACATCTTCAGAACAAAGCCCTGAGGGGGCAACAGCTGCAACAACAGCTCCTGCGACTGCTGCATTCACCACACCTCCAGTATCAAGACAGGTCCAGCAAGGAAATGCTCCAGCTCAGGCAGTTACTACAGTCAGTCAAGGTCCTCTTCCACCTGGGTATGAGATTAATGATTTTTTGTGCTGATTTTTCTCATTTTATTTTCTTGCAGTAGGCATACCGAAACATTCATAATATCTACCTTTTACTGTATAACAAAAATCCTCCAAAATGCTTGAAGTGGAAGTTCTCTGAACTGTTTGATCTAGTATATCTTCAAACATAGTTTGAAGAATTAGAACTTGCAAGTATTTCTGATGCTTGTCATATACTGCCGAGTCAGTGGAACATGGAAGTTTTATATCACAAGGCAGCTTGCTGTCTTCAAATTGAAATGAAGTCAGGTAGTAAAATACTGGAATGTATAAGTAAAAGAAAAGCTATTATTGGAGGACATAATTTGCTGTCTTCCGTATTTTGGAGGTCGCAGCTCCTGGGAGTAGTACAGGCATAATGTGGTATTTTACATGCATGTGGAATTTGCCAGGTGATTGGTCTGTTGCCTCAAAGCTCTGATTTAGATTCTCAACTTTTTCTTTAAAAAATAAATGTTTCTAGACTCTGAGTGAGGGAAAGCAAAAGCTTGCTGATGTGAATGGTATAATTGGTGATTATAACTGTCTGCAAATTAAGTCGGGTAATAAGCAGTAAGTGAGAGAAATCTGAATAACCTTACTTACAGGATAACTGTGAAATATAAAAGCACACTTGAAAACATCAGTTTTTGCTTAACCGTTTTGATTTTGTTAGAAATGACAAATTAGTATGTTTCCTTCCCATGTTATATTTGATACAAATACAAGAGTAAGTCAGTATCCCAGATGCTGCATAGTTAGAAAATACATCAGTGCTCTTATGATGAATTCCGTGTATGCATGATCTGTGCAAAATTTGTGCAATTTGGGGATTTAAATTGAATGTTATTCTAATGGGAGTATGCTCCTCAAATGTTCAATACATAACTGAACAGATATTTATTACTGAATACAAAATATTGCTTCATTGTTTGATAAGACTGCATGCATATACATGCGTTTTAGCTTCAGTTTTCCAGAAACTGGAGGTGGTCATGTAGAAAGTTTTTCTAAAATATTTTCAATTTTTTATTTTTTTTTGTTCTAGTTAACATAGAATTACTGCTAATATGGACGTTGTACCACTGTATGTTGTACAGCATTTGGGTGCATACCATGTACCAAAATGGTCGGGTGTTTTACATAGAAATAAGCATTTTATGAAAACAAACATTTCTCCTCTTTATACTGTATGCATTATACTATAGATGAATGGTTGGAGTACTTTCATCTTGAGA
Source organism: Oxyura jamaicensis (assembly GCF_011077185.1). NCBI lineage: Eukaryota > Metazoa > Chordata > Aves > Anseriformes > Anatidae > Oxyura > Oxyura jamaicensis. Next base: position 78,415 of record NC_048912.1, read on the forward strand.
AAAATAAAACTATTGTTTTATTTTCAGTTGGGAGCAAAGAGTAGACCAACATGGTCGAATATACTATGTAGATCATGTTGAAAAACGAACTACGTGGGATCGGCCAGAGCCTCTTCCTCCAAGGTGAGCTATGCAAAATCGTCTCCATGGCTAGGATATGCTTGGATTGGTTGTATCAAAAATTGACTGTCACTTTACTAAAGCTAAAGAGCAAGTTTGTAAATAGCATTGAGCTCAAACAATTGCTCCAGGTTATCTCCAAAGAGTTCTGCAACAATGCATAGTATATAGTGTGGAAAAGAGTTGAATGTTAAAGATAACAGAATTGGAATTTCCTGTCAAAGAATAAGTGCGTGTGTGTGAAAAATGGGTTAAAGCTAAAAACAGCAGACACCCCTGACAGTAGAAGAGAACCAAAACCACAGAAAGTTATTTTGGGATTAAGGTAACTATTAGCTTGAGCAAGAATGCCCTTGGTTACTTCTTTATACTGAGGTTACTGTTTACAGTCCTTTGATCTTGCCTCAGGGTTCCCAGCTGCTAATTTACTATGCTCTTATAAATCATCTTTGGTTTTTAGGCTTTTCCAGCTCTTAGAACAGGCAGTGGTGTTATTCTTTACACACAATCACACAGCATAGTCTAGGTTGGAAGAGACCTCCAAGATCACCGAGTCCAACCTCTGACCTAACACTAACAAATCTTCCACTAAACCATATCCCTAAGCTCTACATCTAAACGTCTGTTAAAGACCTCCAGGGATGGGGACTCAACCACTTCCCTGGGCAGCCTATTCCAGTGACTAACAACCCGTTCAGTAAAGAAGTTCTTCCTAATATCCAACCTAAACCTCCCCTGGCGCAACTTTAGCCCATTCCCCCTCGTCCTGTCACCAGGCACATGGGAGAATAGACCAACCGCCACCTCGCTACAGCCTCCTTTCAGGTACCCGTAGAGTGCTATAAGGTTGCCCCTGAGCCTCCTCCAGGCTAAACAGTCCCAGCTCCCTCAGCCGCTCCTCGTAAGACTTGTTCTCCAGACCCTTCACCAGCTTCGTAGCCCTTCTCTGGACTCGCTCAAGCACCTCCATGTAATTCTTGTAGCGAGGGGCCCAAAACTGAACGCAGTACTCGAGGTGCGGCCTCACCAGAGCTGAGTACAGGGGGACAATCACTTCCCTGGACCTGCTGGGCACGCTGTTTCTTATGCAAGCCAGGATGCTGCTGGCCTTCTTGGCCGCCTGAGCACACTGCTGGCTCATATTCAGCCAACTGTCAACCAATACTCCCAGGTCCTTCTCTGCCAGGCAGCTTTCTAACCACACATCTCCCAGCCTGTAGCTCTGTTTGGGGTTGTTGTGCCCCGGGTGCAGAACCCGGCACTTGGCCTTGTTGAACTTCATACCATTGGCCTCAGCCCATCGGTCCAGCCTATCCAGATCCTCCTGCAGTGCCTTCGTACCCTCGAGCAGATCGACACACGCACCTAACTTGGTGTCATCTGCAAACTTGCTGAGGGTGCACTCGATCCCCTCATCTAGATCATCGATGAAGATGTTAAAGAGGACTGGTCCCAGTACCGAGCCCTGGGGGACTCCACTAGTGACCGGCCTCCAACTGGATTTGACTCCATTCACCACAAATGGAAGTAGTACTCTTTATTTGTTCTTTGTCTTTATTTTTTCCTGAAGTGAAAGGAAAAACGATTGTTTTATTGCACTTTATTCGTAATCAGGTGGCTCACATGTTATGCAGAATTACAAAGTAAAAACACATGGGACCCTAAAGAGAATTTGATTTTAAGGAATAAACAAGCTGGCAGACTGTCTCATAAAAAGGAACTTACCTGTTGTACTCAACTTGTTTTAAACTCTAAGATGATTCACTATTTTTGTAAATAGTATTGATTTTATATGAACTGAAAATAAATTAAAACACACACACACCAACATCAAAACTTCATTTTCTGCCCAAACCAACAGATCTTGTCAGAAAGAGAATGAGGAAATCTTGCATTGTACAGACAAACTGTCTGAGCTTTTGTTGTCTTTTTAGGACAAACCTGTAGACTTGTGAATTGAGTGGGATAAATGCCATAATAACAGTACAGCGTTGACAGTGGTTTGTGTAGCATTTAAAAAAAATAGGTTTAAACCTTTCGGTGTTAAAAGTGAAAGTACAGTAAATCGAATGAGTTTGACTTGGAAACAAAATAAGTGATTCTCTTCAATTTTAGCTCTTTACACACAGTTTTAGTGGAGGGTAAAAGGAGGAAAAAATTGTCTACTAATGATCCCATGCTTTATATCCACTTCCAAACATACTGCCTGTTTTCCTAAATGTGCTTCTGAGCCCTTAAAGTTGTCAGCTACTGAGAACCGTTGCTTCTAATTTTATTTTTTTATTTTTTTTTAAGCTGGGAGCGACGAGTTGACAACATGGGGAGAATTTATTATGTTGACCACTTCACCAGAACAACAACATGGCAGAGACCAACGTTAGAGTCTGTCCGAAATTATGAGCAGTGGCAGCTTCAACGCAGTCAGCTTCAAGGAGCCATGCAGCAATTTAATCAGAGATTTATATATGGGGTAAGGAGTTCAATGCTAACTAATGCTGATAAAGGATAAGAGAAGTATCTTTTCCAAATTCTCAACCCATTAGTCTATTTTCTACATATTAAAACTGTATACGTATTTGTGTTTTGAGAATGCTTGTAGGTGACTTTTCCCAGCAAAGACACAAGATTTTGTTATGGTTTATTCTTTGTGGTACATAGTATCTTTACATTTGTTAATACAGCATGAGCCTTGGTTCAGTAACCTTAGTTCATGTCCTTGCAATGACTGCAGGCAGTGTGAAGGACTTTGTCAGCTGAATATATGTGGTGTTCTTTGGTAAAATGAATGTATAATATTAACAAAAGCCAGAAGCTCAAAGCAAACTGCAGCACAGTAATAAGCTATTTGATTTAAATTGTGCCTTGTAATGGCCTAGAAGGAAGGCAGGCTCACAGGACATGTTTCAGCTCTGGGTAAAGTAAGTGCTATGAAGGTAGAGGAAAATAACCCTTCCAGAATTTCAAATGTATTTTTTTACCTCTGAATAATAGACTTTGGATAACTCCATATAATACTACTAGTTTGTTAAAAACAGCATAGGTTCTAAATTTGCTGTATATATACAGAATAAAAACGCACCTGGTAAATGGTGGTAGGGAGAACAGTACTAAATGCAGGACTGAAGTGATTTGGTTTCTGGTTGTTTTGGGTACTGTGGTACTAATTTGCCTTCTGTGTAGGCAGGGGCACTTCACAAAGAATAATTTTCTTGGCACTGCAATTAATTAAGTATGCCAAGGGCTATAAAATTAGCAAACAGAAGAGCTGTGAATCCTTAGTACAAGGAAGCAAGAGAGCTTAAATAACAGACAAATTTGTAATACAACATGTGCCATCTCTGTGGAATAAAATAACCTTGGCCTCTTATTATATGTAAAATTAACAAAAATGCATTTACTTTAATAATTTATGATGGCTATGTTAGAGCATCTGGAAGGCAAATGGATGGAGGCTAGTCGTCAATGCACCATTTGTTTGTGTGACTTGCAGAACCAGGACTTTTCTTCCATGCAAAGCAAAGAGTTTGATCCTCTTGGCCCCCTGCCAGCTGGATGGGGTAAGACTGACTTGAAATAGTGTTTTGTAATGCAGTATAATTAGACATTAAGGCATGCTTCTGCCAAATTATCTTGTCAGGTGTTCTAGGCTACTTTTATTTTAAAAAAATCTAGATTATTTAAAAAATAAATTAAATCTAATCAAATGTGCTGTTAAAGCGTCAAGTCCTGACAAGGATGTGTAGTTCCAAAGTAGATTGGAAACTACAAACTATTCTGTTTTGTTCCCAGTAATTGTCATGTCACAATAGCTTCTTTCCCACTATCATCCCATTTTTCACTGCTTTCATTTGGTAGGATTTTTCCCTTACCCTCCTCCTGGGTATGTAGCCAATTCTTGGAGTATTCTGTAGCACTGAAAAGCTTTTATGATGACAACTAATCATTCCTTGACTTGTTCCCTCTCTCTGGAGTGAATTTGTTTGGTTTTGTAATTTGCAGGGCTAACCTTTTACAATAGATTTTTTTGTGTGTGTGTCTATGTACAAAAATGTAAGTGTAAAACTTTATTTCTGCTGTGACTATGAAGCTGCTGTAAGAATTCAGGGTTTATGATATGATACATAGGCAGTGTTCTCAGAGTTGTTTAGTCTTAAAGCAAGTGACTATACGTGTCAGAATTGGAGCTGGGTTTCTCTCTTTTGCTTTTCATATATAACCATCAGGATTTTTAGTTCTGATATCGATGTGATGTCATGCTGTAAGATCATTGTGCCCACACTTCTGCTTTGTTGCACTACATATGTAACATTTCAAATAATGTTTTTGAGGCTGACTTTGCCCAGGAAGCAACAAAACTGAATTTCAAAATGTTGAATTCTGCTCTCAGTATAACTCCTATAGACAAGTGTCTGCTTCCAGACTTTCCTTCTTAACTGAAGCTTTTTACTTGTGATAGTCAAAATATAGCCTGTTTTTGTAATTTGTATTCTACATTTTGCATGCTTTTTATAACACTCTAAATAAAAATTTCATGAAGGACTGCAGATTGATCTGGAAGACCAAATCTTGGCATTTATCATAAACATTTTTCAGTCGTAGGCATAGGTTTATCTAATTGAAAATATATTTTCTTGGAATCCACATTGTTATGTATAGATATTTATTTCCTGCTGGTAATACAAATATAAAAGATTTTACTACTGTTCACATACCTTTGTACTTTCTTGATATTTTTGTATGCCTCTGTAACATATTTTATGTTCATTTTCTATGTTGTTTGTAAAGCACATAGCAGAAATAGAAGCTATCTGGGATTTCCTTTGGGGAAAACTGCTTACGTTTTTGCTTTCTTCCAATTATTTGTTTCTTATAATTAAAAAAAAAAAAAAAAGCATAGTAAAGGATCTTTAGATGGAAAATTCAATTTCATCTATATTTTAATCCATATGCATTTAACTTGCAAGAAACACCAGGAAAAGCTTTTTAAGAAGTGCAAACTATAGGCCAATATATTTAGTGAAGGTAAATTTCCTGTGATGAACTATTTCCTTCCCACAACTGTTTATATTTTTACTGCAATGCCCAGAGTCTTGACTTATGGTCAAGATTTCATCATTATTATAAGTAGTATACATAGATATCTCAACTTTTCAGGGTAAGATTTGAGATAGTAAGAAATAATGCAAAACTGTCTTAAGTGCAGCTTTTCACTGAGGATAGGTGATGATGTAGTTTCATATAATTGTTAGCAGTCAGTAGTATTAAAATAGACACCTGTTGGTGAGTTGACTATTAAGGAGTAATGCCAGTGAAAGTGAGAAGATGTTGAGTCAAAGGAGGTATGGAGAACCTTGAAGACAAGCGAAACTGTAGCAGGCTCTGATTGTTTATATTAATTTATTTTGTAGTCTCAGCAGTACAGTAAGGAGGTATTGAAATTTGTTTTCATTTTGTATCTTTTCAGAAAAGAGAACTGACAGCAATGGCAGAGTGTATTTTGTCAATCACAACACACGTATCACTCAGTGGGAAGATCCCCGAAGTCAGGGGTAAGAAATCAGTTGCAGCTTCATGTAAATCTGAAATGAAAATATAACAAAATAGTGAGATTGAGACTTAGGAGATGGTGCTTACAGCTAAAACATAGACTGTCCTATACATGCTTGTCAGGCAGTCCTGTGAAAGGTACTGTGAAAGCTGAAATGGAAACTGTCAAAATAACACTTGGTAATAATACCGTTATCAGGAAAGTCTTTGTCAACAGCAGTTAAGTTCATTCACAGAACAGTTCATACTCTTTTTATAAAATAAGAAAAAATTGTATCATTGCAGGACAGAGGGAAGTGTTTGTTTCAACTGATGTGTTAGTGCGGAAGACTCTGCATAATTTGATTATTTATTAGACTGGTAATAGCTAAAAGACAGAAGACAAAGACAAACTCCAAAAGTTGCAGCACCTCTACTTTATCACTTTAAAACAAACAAAAAAGAAACAGAACTTGAGTACTCTACAAGTATTGGATTAATGGATTACTGTTTAGTTTGGGATCCAGTTACTTTGACTCTGAGGTAGGAAATGTAGGCAGGAAATCAAGGGTGAAGGGTGTTATATGTTTGAGATGAAAATTTCCACTTGGTGAAGCAAATTCATCTTTAATGAAATGGAGTAAGATGAGGGAGAGTAGAAGGGTTAATAGCCATAGCCAGAGATGACAGCCTTTCAACAGCTTTCAGTGACTTGAAAGTCACTGCAGCAGTTGACTGTACGGAAAACACTGTTATTTTTAATAACCACCCAACAACCAAAAGTTCTGATTTCATAGCTGGAAACATTTTCCCAAAGTATATTTCCATGGAGGGAAGTCACTCTGAGAGCACTTCGATGGAGTAATAATACTCAGGTTTTCTAAACATATCAAGATACAGTTACATTGATACCAAAATTGAATTGGAAGTTGTCAAAAGAAAAAAAAAAAAAAAAAAGCATAAGATCAGTATTTTTATTTTCTTGATATTTTTATTTTTGTCATTCTGAAATTCTTTAAGCTTTTAGCTATTGTGATTATATGTGAGGTACCAAAAGCTAGTTATTACGGCAATGTCATCCTGAGAGTAAAAATCTAAAAAAAAAGTTAAATTTTTAGTTGTTGTTGCTTAAGTGGAAGAAACATAGAAACTTACAGAAAAATACAAGAATGTTTACCAATTTGCTGTTATTCTTGATAGTGCAACTGAAGGTGCTATTGTTTAAATAAACATTCATTTTGGTCCAACTGAGAGCTGATGTGAAAATTGGAGGAAAAGACATGCAATAAATGTTGAAATGAAAGTTCTCTGTCTGTAGTTTTCTAGATCTGCTACCTTTTTTACTGTCTCAAGTACCGATCAATTGACTTCATGTATTAAGTTCATAATTTACTATGTATTTTCTTGTACCCGTAGTCAATTAAATGAGAAACCCTTACCTGAAGGCTGGGAAATGCGATTTACTGTGGAAGGTATTCCGTATTTTGTGGATCATAACAGAAGAACCACTACATACATAGATCCCCGCACGGGCAAGTCTGCTCTGTAAGTGTTTTTTAAACTATTTCTCAGCTCCTAAAAGAGAAGTTTAACATTCATAAGTTGTTTTTTTCTTTTGCCTGTTTTGTGTGCAGAAAGTTTCATGTGTATTAAAGCCTCTGAATTTATATTTTATCCACTGATAAGTGTCCCTGAAGATGACTGTTCTGAATACTTAAGAATCTGACTCACCAAGTAGTAGATGAGATAGGGGGGCCATCAACACTTCTGATGACCAGATCCCTTCCTTTCACTTACTGGTCTTCATTTTTACGAGTATACTCTTTCCTTCTTTGATTTTTAGGAACCAGAGTGGAGTTAAAAACAGAACTTAGCTGCAAGTTTAAATTACCTGAATGTCATCCCACTAGTATCTTTTTTACACCGAATCCCAGAATGGCTGAGTTTGGAAGGGACCTCTGAAGATCATCCAGTCCAACCCCCCTGCCAGGCAGGATCACCTAGAGTGCGTTGCACAGGATGGCATCCAGGCAGGGTTTGAGTATCTCCAGAGAAGGAGACTCCACAAACTCTCTGGGCAACCTGTCCCAGTGCTCTGTCACCCTCACAGTAAAGAAGTGCCCCCTCATATTGAGCCAGAAACTCCTGTGCTTCGGTTTGTACCCGTTGCCTCTCATCCTGTTGCTGGGCACAACTGAAAAGAGACTAGCTCCATCCTCTCAACACCCTCCCCTCAGATAGTTATACTCATTAATGAGGTGTCCTGTCAGTCTTCTCTTTTCCAGGATAAACAGGCCCAGCTCTTTCAGCCTGTCCTTGTATGACAGGTGCTCCAGTCCTGTCATCATCTTTGTAGCCCTCCTCTAAACTCTCTTCAGTAGTTCCATGTCCCTCTTGTACTGGAAGCCCAGATCTGGACACAATGCTCCAGGTGTGGCCTTTACCAGAGCTGAGCAGAGGGGCAGGATCACCTCCCTTGACCTCCTTGCAGCATTCTTCCAAATGCACCTGAGGAAACCATTGGGGCCAAGAAGGCCACAAGGGCACATTGCTGGCTCATGGTCAGCCCACTGCGCACCAGAGTCCTGGTCTCTCTCTGCAGAGCTGCTCTCCATCAGGTCACCCCCCTGGGGTGATTCCTACATAGGTGCAGGACCCTGCACTTGCCCTTGTTGAACCTCATGAGTTTCTTTTTGGCCCAACCCTCCAGCCTGTCGAGGTCCCTCTGAATGGCAGCACAGCCCCCTGGGGTATCAGCCACTCCTCCCAGCTTTGTGTCATCCACATACCTGCTGAGAGTTTACTCTGTTCCATTGTCCCGGTTGTTGATGAGTATGTTGAACAACACTGGACCCAGTAGTGACCCCTGGGGGACACCGCTAGCTACAGGCCTCCAACTGGACTCAGCGCCACCGAGCACAACCCTCTGAGCTCTGCCATCCAGCAAATTGCCAATCCACCGTACTGTCCGCTCAGCTAGGTCGCATTTCCTGAGCTTGTCGATGACGAAGTTATGGGAGACAGTGTCAAAAGCCATGCTGAAGTCAAAGCAGACCACATCCACTGCTCTTCCCTCATCTACCCAGTTTGTCATCTTACCATAGAAGGATATGAGATTGGTTAAACATGATTTCCCTTTGGTGTTCCCATGCGAACTGGATTTCCCATGCTAACTACTCCTGATCACCTTCTTGTCCTCCACATGCTTGGAGATGACCTCCAGGATGAGCTGTTCCATCACCTGTCCAGGGATGGAGATGAGGCTGACTGGCTTGTAGTTTCCTGGGTCATCCTTCTTGCCCTTTTTGAAGACTGGCATGACATTGACTTTCTTCCAGTTCCCTCAGGCACCTCTCCTGTTCTTCACGACCTTTCAAAGATGATTGAGAGTGGTCTAGCAATATCATCAGCCAGCTCCTTCAGCATCCATGGGTACATTCCACTGTGGCCCATGGATTTGTGGGTGTCAAGTTCGCTTAGATGATCTCTGACCCAATCCTTTTTGACCAAGGGAAAGTCCTCCTTTCTCTGGACTTCCTCTATTGTCTCCAAGGTCTGAGATTCCCAAGGGCTGATCTTAACAGTAAAGACTGAAGCAAAAAAGGCATTCAGCAACTCTGCCTTCTCCATATCGTTTGCCACAAGGCCATTCAGCAGTGGGCTGACTGAAGAGGCCAAAGTTTGCTCTCATGAAGTCCAGGGTTGCAATCCTACTTTTTGCCCTGCTTCTTCTTTGCAAGATCCTGAACTCCACCATAATCATGGTCACTGCAGCCAATGCTGCCCCCTACCCTCACATCTCCAACTACTCCTTCCTCATTTGTTAATACAAGGTCCAGCAGCACACCTCTCCTTATTGGCTTCACCACCACCTGTGTCAAAAAAGTGTCATCTATGCACTGCAGGAACATCCTAGACTGTTTGTGCCATCTGTGTGGTCTTCCCAGCAGATAATCAGTATGGTTGAAGCCCCTCCCCCATGAGAACCTGGGCTGGGGACTGAGAGGCTATTTTGAGCTGTCTGAAGGTTTCATTTACCTCCTTTTCCTGATAATTAATTAAATTACAATGAATTAGATACTGTTGGGGAAAGTACTGCATATGCACTCCACAATTTACAGAACAGATATTTTAGTTAAAAAAAAAAAAAAAAAAAAAAAAAAAAAAAAAAAAACAGACACAGATAGCCTACTAAACCATGTAACTATATAACAAATATTTTTTAATACTGTTTTTTAAATTACAAAAACACTTTGGAAATTAATTTTTCTCCCTTTTGGTTCCAGAGACAATGGACCCCAGATAGCTTATGTACGTGATTTCAAGGCAAAGGTCCATTATTTCCGATTCTGGTGTCAGGTACAAATTTATTTCTTGAGAACATTTGTTTGCATTTTCATTTTTTGTTTACTTTCTGTAAATTAACTATTCAGTGCCCTGCAAGTAAAATTAATCAACCCACTTAAAGTGAGTTTAACCAGGAGTGAGCAAATACCGGCTTTGTAAAAGCTGATGTAAGTTGTAGGGTAATTTTAAAACTTTTTAGAGTAAAAGAAAACCTGCATTTATTTACAGTTTAGTTTAGAAAGTACTAGGTTTCAGAATGTTGTTATTTTTCTGCTCTTAATTAGTGAATATATGAAAACATAGCAGTTTTAAATATAATGAATATATAAGATCTAGTTTCTATACAAGTAAATACTTCTGGAAGAAATTGCAGGGCATTTGACACAGACCATACATGTCTAAACATTGAAGACTATATTGTGTTGTACTTTAGCACATCCTAACATAATAGCATATTGCAATGTCACTCTTGGTCTTTCAAACTCTATGAATATCAAAAGATTATGTAACTTGGTATCTAGGAAAATGTATTAGGTTTAAATGTTCCAGTCTTTGAGTGTCAATGAATTATACTTTGAAAACTAGCAGAGGTAGCCTAATTTTTTACTTTTACAGAATAACCTAAATTCTCTTTTTTATTATTATTGAATATTGGGGTAGAAGGCCTTGCTGATTTAGAATGTTATTTATCTTATTTTTTCTAATGTCTTTTAAGAATTCAGTATTTGAACCTGCTCAAAGCAGGATATGGAGGCCTGTATACCTTTGTTGTAGATCTCAGTATTGGAATCTATTTTTTCTTGGAGTTAATTAAAATTCAAGTATCTTGATTACTGATTGTTTTATGTGGATTAGTGAAATTTACCTCTACTTCTTAAAACAACACATTCAACAAACAGTTAAAACAATATGAGAAATATTAAGTGTTTGTAGATCTCACCTCTGAAAAATTTAATTTCAGCAACTGGCAATGCCACAACACATAAAGATTACAGTGAGCAGAAAAACATTATTTGAAGACTCATTTCAACAGGTATTGTATTAAAGCATGTTAGCAGACATGAAAAATTGGACCAAAGAAATTTGTCACTTGTCTTTCTTGATCCTGTGACCTCTTATTAATGTTATTATACTAGAGACTAACAAAAACGAATAGTTAGGATACAGTCATGCTTATATATAAAAAGATCATGCTAAAATGTCAAGTTTTAGCTCTACTGGCTGATTAATTGTGGGGAGAGCAGTGGCAGAGCAACTCCCCATTCACAGGAAGTTAGCATGTTTTGCTATGTTTGTTGGCATGTACTCCCCTACCAGTTTTGTTATATAAGCATTATGTACCAAAATATATTAAGTTGAGCTTACTTTTACTGTAGATGTTACAGGTCTTTAAATAAGTAACTAAATGGTTAAATGAAAACAAGAACTAATAATTATACTTAGGTTATTAGCAGCAAAATTCTTAAGAATGCTAAGAGACCTAAATCGTGCTTAAATTTGCTTCTATACACTATTTTTAAGTGTTTTCAAATCCTACCGTTTTTTAATGATCACTGTGGCAATAAATTACTCCCCTTGCCAGTTAAATAGAAGGTGGGAGCTACAGGGAACAATATGAAATTCCTATTGGCCACTTCTGTATTTTTCTGATTTGAAAGAAATTAAGATGCAAACCTTATTCAAGAAGATTGGAATTTCTACCTTCCTCAGTCCCTAGCTAATCTTTTTGTTCCTGTATGTCTTCTGGTTTAATTTCTCATTGGAGTTATCAATTTGTCAAGCCAAGAAGTTAGAACATGTTGAATAATATGTTTTGAGACAAGAATATATATTCTTAAATAAGGTTTAATGCTTACTTATTCAAGTAACTGTAAACTGTCTTGGCAGAAGCAGCAAATGCGAGTGCAGCTGGCTAGTCTTTTCTTTTGGAACACTCTTGTCTTCAAATAGATTGGGTTAGAAGTAGATGAAATAAGTCCTGGAACTGAAAATTGGTTCCACCCTTATTTCTAAAATTGTACTTTGTCCTTACAGTAATTACAAAGATAACAATATTGTATTATAGTAGAAAGAGTCAAGAGAGATTATGTAATCATGTAAATGTCAACAAACGGAGGTATATTTAGGAAAACATGGCACTTTGTCAATAATTTAGATTATAACTTAATCACACACACCTGACTTCTTTTTTTATACTGATTCTTTTGTCATTTGTAGGTATCTGTTGGAGATACAAAATCTATTGTGATGATAACTTCAGACATCTAGCACAGATTTAAAATTTTTTGATCCAAATTCTGTGCCTGTTATTACAGACAAAAACTTAATGATCTCACACATATATGTTCTGTGAAATTTCTCTAAGTAAATGTCTGACATTTGAACAAAACGGCATTACTAAAATTCCTTAGTTTCTAAAAAAGCTAGATTTTTATTATTCTCTTTAGGAGATGAAGCTGTAAAATGAAAATAAGTATTTTATAATGATTCTTACTGTTTTTTTGTGTGTTGTTGTTTTTTTAATGTATTTGGTTTATTTTTTTTATTTTATTTGGTTTTAATTTATTTGGAGACATACTTAGTCATGTCTCTTCATTGCCTGTAACTGGGGTACCTTTCAGATACCATTCACTGTAGTATTTTACAAATCCTCAATTTTCTTACTTTGAGCCCCTGTTATTTATTGGCATGATTTTTGTCATAAAGTTTTATATAAGCTGCTGGCATAATTATAGGTCTTCCATTTTAAAATTATTATTTTTTATTTTACATCTTTTACTTGTCAATCTGTGGAAATAGGTTGCCACTAACCCCTCAAATTTCATGAAAGTTACATAAGCGGGTATTTCATGTACTTATAGCACATTTTATGCTCTGTTTTATTAAATGCTATTTTGCTGGATGTAGGAAATAGTCATATCCAGCCAGTGCTTATAACTTTATTGAAATAAATTGGCTGTTTTTCTTTCACTTAGATAATGAGCTTCAGTTCTCAGGATCTACGAAGACGTTTATGGGTTATTTTCCCTGGTGAAGAAGGCTTAGATTATGGAGGTGTTGCAAGGTAAGCTATAGTAAAATGGCAAATTATTTATTTTTCCTGGTTTGTTGTTGTTGTTGTTGTGAAAAATTCCCCAAGGTAGATAATTGAACTGTAATGATTTCAGAATACTAGTGAAGCTTATTCCTCATCTTTCCTTAGAACATCAGTGCATGTTTTAGAACTGTATAAACGTATTTTCAGTTCACTTTAGGAATTACTTTAATCTGTCTCAGTGATTAGTGAAAACACATGCACAGTTTATTGACTTCAACATGACCGTTACCACCAAAGTAGAGGTTTACTGAAAATGAACAAAAATGTAATTTCATGTGAGAAGTCTGTACGTGAATGTAACTAGGAAGGGCATATATTAGTGTTCCCTAAAAGCCTTATGTTTAAATCAGTGGCAGTCTTTTATTTACCTCTGTAAGATAAGGGTTTTTTTCCAAATCACTGACAGCTGTATAACATTTTAACCTTGCCTACTAAATCCTAATTTACATTAGTTTCAGTTTGGTGTAGCCATACTTTCTAAAAAAGTCATGCTGACTAGCTGTGTGCCAACAAGTTCTTAAGTCGATTTTCACCGTATCAGTTAGCTGAAGTAATTTTTAATGTTTTGAAATGTGTTTTTTGTTGTTGTTTGTGTAATTTCAGGGAATGGTTCTTCCTATTGTCACATGAAGTTTTGAACCCGATGTATTGCCTGTTTGAATATGCAGGGAAAGATAACTACTGCTTACAAATAAACCCAGCCTCCTATATTAACCCAGATCATCTGAAATACTTCCGTTTTATTGGAAGATTCATTGCCATGGTAAGTTAGAAATAGAAAAAAGTTACCTCCTGTAATTTTTCATGTAAATAAATATAGTACTATAGAGTCATAGAATATCCAGAGTTGGAAGGGATCCACAAGGATCATTGAGCCCAACTCCTGGATCCCCAAAGGACCACATATATCAGGCCATGTGTCAGAGAGCATTTTCTAAATGATTCTTGAACTCTGGCAGGCTCAGTGCTATGACTACACCCTGGGGAGCCTGTTCCACTGCCCAGCCGCTCTCTTGGTGAAGAACCTTTTCCTGATATCCAGCCTGAACCTCCCCTGTTGCAGCTCCATTTGGTTCCATTGGTTCCTATCGCTGGTTACCAGAGAGCAGAGATTAGCGCCTGCCCCTCTGCTCCCCTTGTGAGGAAGGTGTAGACTGTGATGTCTTTCCATCAGTCTCCTCTTCTCCAGGCTGAACAAACTGCTGACCTCAGCTGCTCCTCTTTATATTCCCCTCCAGACCCTTCACCGTCTGCATAGCCCTTCGTACCATCAAATGGATTATTAAACAATTAATCTTTGAGCTGAAATTTTCACCAGCATACATAGTTTTTATTATGTATAAATAATAAAAAAAAAAGCATATTTACAGTTATGATATTCTAGCTTACTTTAATTCTTTGGCCATCAAACTCCATTGGTACGCTGTACAGAATGTTGTCATATTGAGTAATCAATCATCCTTTGCATTATTTTTTTGTCTATTTTCATATTCTTCAGGCGTTATTCCATGGGAAATTCATTGACACTGGTTTCTCTCTGCCGTTCTATAAGCGTATACTAAACAAGCCAGTAGGACTCAAGGATTTAGAATCTGTTGACCCAGAGTTTTACAACTCTCTCATCTGGGTGAAGTGAGTTCGTCTTGATATTGTTCTTGAAATAGCGATAAAATGTTTTTGTTTTTCACTTATGCCAGAAAGTAAGTGTAAAACTACTACTACAAACAAACTGACCAGTAGAGTATATCAATTACAAAGTAGTATTGGAATTTTTAATGGAATATTAGACACACAAATAATTTGATAATGCAAAAATTCATTGCATTTTTAGTTCATTGAATATTCTGTGCAGTATCGTGCATTCCATTTTTACTATTTTTTGAATAAATCTAGCTAGACATTATACAAATGTGGTAGTGAAACTTTTTAGGTAACAGATAAAAATAGCAAGAAATCCTTTCAATAATGCTTTAAAATAACTTGTTTAATTAGAAAACATAGTTTAATGCTACAATACTTTGGAGTTAGCAAATGTAACTTATATACTGTCACATAACTCTTCTGTCAGTCATACCTGAAATTTGTCTAAAGAGTTAATGTCAAAGATTTAAAGTTAATTCTCATGCATTTCCATAGCTGCTATTGTGGTTTTTTTTTTGCTCCAACCTGGATGATTTAAGACCATTTCATAGGGCCTTCCATGTATGCCTTGTCAATCATCTGTATGCTCTACATTCATAATCCTGTTGAGTCCTCCTTCTCCACTCCTTTGCAGATTCCTCTCTAGAGAGCAGGAAGTAAAAAGGTTCTAGAGTTTATAGACCAGAAATTCCATTATTTTGGAAATGCATTAAAACTATTTTTAGATATAATTAAAAACAAACAAACAAACAAAAAAACTTTCAATTCAAAGTAATTTGGTGGTACTTTTATAATAGCAAGATTCCAAGACATTGTAATCCATGCTTGTTGTGCACCGTTTGTTTCAGTAACAAGTGACTTTCTTTTCCAAAGAGTATTAAAAAAAAAAAAAAAAAAAAAAAAAAAAAAAAAAAAAGGTTGTGTGTGGGGGTGCTTAGAAGAGATGAATAGTCAATTTAAACTTTTTTTTTTTGTTGTTTCTGCTATAAGGAAATTTAGCAGAAAATTTAGTCTGCGTTATGTGTCTAGAGAGATACAACATACTTTAGTCAAGAATCATACACAAAGTAGATTTTAAAAGCCTTGAGGACTTCATAAAGATGGGAATAGTTTGTTTTTAAAAAGCAGAAATAAATATAAAAGACAAGAATGTCATTTCCTGTTGTGGTGAATCTTGGAAGCATTATCTTGGATAATGAGGAGGTGATAAGAGGTTTGAGATGTTTACAATTTCAGATAGGCATTTGGATACAGTGTTCAATGAGAAGTATGTTCTGTACTGAATGATTTGCTACTAAAGGTGTAGTAAACATTCCAGTAGGAAATGTCAGTAGTGGCTATCTGAGTAAAGATACTGTGAATCTGAGACTTGAAAGGCAAGAAAAGGTCTCAGAGTTGTAGGGCTGGATTCCTGTAGTTATATGAACAAATCTTGTAATCTGTTTTGTAGTCAGAAGGTGCGTGTTTATTTTTCTTCTTTAAAAGAAGAGTGTTTTTTGTCATCCTGTGACTTACTGAGTTTTAGAAAACAAGTAAATATGATAGTGAAAAGAGCAAGTTACAGGAAAGAAATTTGCATTAAGTGGTCTTTAATCATGGGCAAAGCAATTACTGGTGAATGATCTTGTGCAACTCATTACAATTTAGTCACATGTAACTACATTTAACTTGCTGAACAGTATCAGCCCCTTAATTTTCTGTGGAAAGTCTACAGTAAAAGGGTATTGTTCTTAAGCCATTATCTGCAGACACAGACCCATCTTTGCATTTGACAGCGCATAAACTGGACACTTATTCAGCGCTATCCTTTCTACGTCACAAAGGAATGTGATTTTATACCTAATATTTGAAAGGTCTTTCAGTACTGCAGAAGCGTGTTATATTTTTTCTTCACACAGTTCCTTAGGTGCGTGTGTTATACTTAGAGTGGTCCATAAGAGAGCACAGAATCTTCTGAATATTAATATAAGGCTTCTTCTCTGTGGCAGTATAAGGGCACTTGCAGACACTGCAGACTAGTTTTTCCCCCTTAATCTTTACTTCAAAATGTGCCAGATACCGTTCAGTTGATTGCTCTTGTGAGCTTTCCAAGTAGGGTAAGTTTGGGTACCAGCAGTCCATAACAAGGGAATTTTGTCAAAGACAGGAGAAGCTTACATCTGAAGTAAGGAACTAGAAAGCTCAAAACTTAGTGACAAGAACGACCAATACATCTCGCTCTGTAAGTGAGGGTTTCAGATGACTTCTTTGTGCTGGATACTTATGCTTTTATTAAATTGAATTTAGTGATTTGAGGGGTTTATTGAGTTGGTTTGGTTTGTTTGTTTGTTAGGTGATTGCCTCAGAAGAAAGCAATGAGGAAGCTTAAGGCAGTATGTAACAAGAATTTTTCTGAAAGCTGTCTTCAGAGCAAATGTGACCTATATATCAATAGCAATATCTAGTGATACAGGAGTCTTGTAGGTTGGGATCCATGAAATGCTTTGCCCATTTGAAAAAACTTAAGGTTTCTAGAGAACTTTCAGACCTCTAAGCTACTTACATTAAACTCTTAAGTACAGAGATCAAAACTTCAGATTTTGCGTAGTTGAGCCTGCTTATCTGCTGTGGTGATAGTTATCTTCGAAGTAAAATGGCTAAACATGCAGAAAAAATAATCATGTCTGTCAGAGAGGAGATCACTTTATTCATCACGAAAAAAGCAATGTTTATAACTTTCTAGGAAACTTTGCAGTAATACTGAGTTGTGTGGTGCTTCTCTGATCAGGTGACCATTTCTCTCTTTCCCACTGTTTCAGAAATTTCACAGAATCATTGCTTCTCTGATCAGGTGACCATTTCTCTCATTCCCACTGTTTCAGAAATTTCACAGAATCATTTTGTTTGGAAGGGATTTCAAGAGATCATTTAGTCAAGCCTCTCTACCCAAGCTAGGTCAACTAGAACAGGTATATTTCATTTTAAAAGGAAGAGGTTATTTTATTTCACTATCCATCAGTCTGAAGCCCTCTCTCATCTGAGATTTCATTCAATAGCATGTATTTTGGAGAGTTCAAATTCAGAAGTACCATTGCTAGATAAACCACAGTTTTTCAAGGCTTACATTTCTGTTATGGTTCAGGAGATGATTCAGCACTTTATAGAAGGACATATCATATAAATTACAATGTTGTACCTGTTATTCTGGGTGTTAACCCCCCTATAAAGAGAAAAGAGTTTGAGTAATGTTTATTGGGTACAGATTCTTCCTTATGTTGAAATTTCTAATAGGAGAATTCCTCTTTAATAGTAATACGTGTTACTTTGGTAACTTGAGATGTTTGATATATGTTTACAAGATAGTCCCATAAATATATTGGAGTTGAAGATAATTCATTAAGCATTCAAAATCTTTCTTATCCACTATTATCTGACAAAGTGACAGCTGCATCTTAAAGTCCTTATATTGCCTGTTAGAAGAAGCAGTTGTGTAATGAAACATACAAAAATGTCATTACTTGAAACATTTCTGTATTCCATAGACATTCCACAGATCCTAGAGTCAACAGGTCATTTGTCAGCCTAGTGAAAAGTAAATTTAAGGGTACTACTGACTAAGAATTTCTGATCAAGAGTACAACTCATGTATGCACATCAGTGAAATGAAGGCAATAAATCTTGCAAAATCATAATTATTGTGTAAGTAACATTTCCTTAGCTTGATTCTTGAGCTCCAAACAACTAATAATAAAAAAAAAGGTTAAAGTTCTCCATACCCATCCCCTCTCCTGACTACATAGTTCTTACCCAGTTATTTAAAATTACATTTTCTTTCATACAGAGAGAATGATATTGAAGAATGTGGCTTGGAAATGTTTTTCTCAGTTGATAAAGAAATCCTAGGTGAAATCAAAAGCCATGATTTGAAGCCAAATGGTAGCAACATTCTAGTGACAGAAGAAAATAAAGAAGAATATATTAGGTAAGAATAAATGAAGATTTTAAAATAGCCTTATGTCATTTTCTTTCTTCAGTTCTAGCAATACCATCAAACTATGTAATCTGAAGCACTATTGAAATTCTATCTATGAATAATTGCTTATGTTGGCAATAAGTGGCAATTGTTTGGATTTCATATTTGAAAGAAAATTACTGATAGAAATAATTTTTAAAAATCTATTTTTCCAAAAAGATTACACTTAGTAGAAGCTTTACTTTTTTTCCTCCTAGAGATGATTAAATTTAGCAGAACAGCATGACAACAAATGTGAACCTCGGATAGTTTACCAGATTACTGCATGCTTTTATTGTTTGAATTGTGTGGCTTCATAGGCTGCTGATAATTCTGCCCAGTCATTTGTTTGCTTGTTTTAAACAGAAGAACATTTTTGGATGCTTCTGTGATGAACCTTAGTTTTTAAAGATACATAGGATTGCTACTAGTTTCATCTGAACTGGCCTTATAGTATAATTAGGTCTTGGCATTCCTAAACAGATTGTTATGAATTATGACAGTCCATGTCATTGCATCTGTGAAGGATTATGACTGCAGTACCAGAATATTTTAAAGCAATAAATTGAGAGGGAAGGAGCCTAAAAGAGTGAAAAAATGAACAATGAGCTGATTTGTCTCAAAATACCCCTTTCATGTCTCAAAATATCCTCATTGTGTAGCAGTATATAAGCTCTGCTTTGAGGCTTCAAAAAAAAAAAAATACAATGAACTACCTCACATTGCAGGTACAAAATAAATTGAATCATAGTTGAATTTTCCTATTTCTTATAATATGTTCTGTGAACACTTTTTTTTTTGGGGGGGGGGGGGGGAGGAATATGGCAGTAGAATTTGTTTTCATTACATGAGTAATCTGAAAGCATTTCACAGAAATGATAATATTTACAGAAGAAACATACTGCATTTTGCAGTTTCCCAAAATATTAATATTGGGATAGAAAATAGGGACTATCTGCAGAAAACCATTCTCTTCTAGTTTCCAGGAACCCAGGGAGATCTCAGATTCCAGCTTAAGTCATATTCTTCTGTCTTACTCTGGTTCCTGCTTTAAGTCCCCCCAAAGTTTTCATCTCTCCTTTAGGTTCCAGTTCTCCTGACAGGTTAGGCTGGAATTCAGCATAATACCTGCTTCTCCCTGGGTTCAGGTTCTTCGGGTCTCCTGCCTGCTTTTCACCCTTTTATTAATGGAGAGTGGAGTTTCTGCCACAGAGCAAAGTTTCATGATTAACAGAAACAAATATGGAACTTTCCAAATGGACATAGTCGTTTCTTGGTAAGCTAGCAGTCCTACTTATCTTCACCAGTACGACGTGACCTAGTTTTTACCTTTTCATGGATAATGACTGAGATTTCTGGGGAGAATATTAGATGAATACAGCTCTGCATTTTTTTTTTGTCTCCAAATACCTAGGGACTGCTGTGCTCCCATTAATATAATCAGTGAATGGATACTGCCTCCTCTTTGAGCCTAAAGTACTTTCCATAGCAGAGTGGTTGGAATCGTAGGGTTTTAATTTTAAAAAAAAAAAATAAAAATGTTTGCACAGAGCGAAAGTTACAAATAAAATTATAGAATGCTCTATCCCCAGAACTTTCCAGACTTCCTTTTTTTTTTTTTTTTTTTTTTTTAACATAGCTTACAGTTCATTTCAGTAGGCTAACAAAGATGTGAACTTGAGTTAGCATAGGGCAGATCAAGTTACCTTTCTGTATCCTATTTTACAGGCTAGTAGCAGAATGGCGACTTTCCCGGGGTGTTGAAGAACAAACACAGGCTTTCTTTGAAGGCTTCAATGAAATTTTGCCACAACAGTATTTGCAGTATTTTGATGCTAAGGAACTGGAGGTAAAGGATTGTTTGGCTATTGCTAGGTCTAGTTTTTTTACACATAATACCAGAAGGTCATTCGTTGTCTGAAGAGCAAGGTTCACTAAGGTTCACTAAGGCTGACAGTCCAGTTTTATAGGATGTTTGAAGGAAATTTCATGGAATAATATTTGGTTAGTGTGTTTTCCTTCACTTTCATCTTTGCAGCTTTCTTACACATTTCTAAAGGCTAAGATTCTGCCTGTAGAATTTTTTTGACTAAGTGCTTTTGTAATCCTCAGCAATTTGATTTGCCTGTGTTTAAAGAATGAGGAACTTGACAGAAAGGGTAATAGAACTAGATACATAATGGATGATAGAGTGCATCTGGTTTTAGATGCTTTTGATCTCTCAAAATTATACTTTGTTATACTTTTTGAAGGAAAATATCCTATTTCTAGCGCAGAATTATATTGTTGGGCAATGATCAAGTATGTGTTCCTGATTTGAACGTTTAAATGCAAACAGCTATTTTATTTTTCATGAATGTATTTATTTCTATCTTGTGGCCTCTCCAAATGTTCTCTGTGAGCAGTCATTA
This sequence comes from Oxyura jamaicensis, assembly GCF_011077185.1. NCBI lineage: Eukaryota > Metazoa > Chordata > Aves > Anseriformes > Anatidae > Oxyura > Oxyura jamaicensis. The sequence continues at coordinate 99,548 of NC_048912.1, forward strand.
TTATGTGCTGTGGAAGTTTAAAAATGGTTTAAAATTGAGTATACTGTCATTGCAGATGCTTTTAAGTACAATGGAGTTGATCTCTTTTGCTGTAGAAGCAAGTGATAGCTTGTAGTTTAATGTTTATTTCCCTTTTTCTCCCCTGAAGGTGCTTCTATGTGGAATGCAAGAAATTGATCTGAATGACTGGCAGAGGCATACTATCTACCGGCATTATACCAGGACCAGCAGACAGATACTATGGTTCTGGCAGGTTTGTAGACTTTTTTCAGAAGAACAAAGCACAGCAGAGCACAGCAACAGCTTAGTGAGCAATAGTCATAATTACTGAACAGATCTGTTGTGTGTAAATATTATATATATAATATATATATTATAATATATATATAATTATATATATAATATATAATTATATCTTATAATTATATATAAAAAAATTACTGCTAATCTACGTATTTGTAACATTTGTGCAATTTGCTAAACCATGGATGATGATGTGAAAATATGAATATTAAATAATACATCGATGTTTATTTCAATTATTTTTCAGTTTGTGAAAGAAATAGATAATGAGAAGAGAATGAGACTCCTGCAGTTTGTTACTGGAACATGCAGATTACCGGTGGGAGGATTTGCTGACCTCATGGGTATGCATAATAACACCTAATGCATTTTTGAAAAGGATCAAGCTACATGTTTAAGAACATTTTTATGAGTTTTATATTGAATACTGTCTTTGAAGTCCTGAATATACTAGAGCTATGAGAGAAAAACGGGATGGAGGGAAAGTTACTATCTATTGTATGATTGACACGATACATGATCTGGACATGATCCTGGGCAACCTGTTCCTAGGAATCCCTGCTCGAGCAAGGGAGTTGGACCAGATGGCTTCCAACTAGGTTGCTTCCAACCTCATCCGTTCTGTGATTCTGACTGAGTCTCTTTCAGCATCACTTCAAATTTATTCGTTTCACCACATGCATGCTTTGATCTGGACAGAGTTGTATAGTGAAAGACAGATGCCTTTGTTCGGTTTAAATAATGGTATCTTGTCTTCTCTTCAAGTCTTTTCATGCTCAGTTGTCATCTGTTACCTACTGATGATACAAAGGCAGCTAGACCCACGGCTGTTTTATTTGAATTTATTGCAGGGAGCAATGGACCCCAAAAATTTTGTATCGAAAAAGTTGGAAAGGAAAACTGGTTGCCTAGAAGTCATACCTGGTAAGTACATAAATCAAATGCTACTATGGCTCTGTTTCTGCTGATGGCAATCTATTTTGAGATTTCAGTAAATAGGTAATATACTTTAAATGGACTGTGTGACCACAAAGACGAAGTTATGCCAATAAGCTTTGTTGTTGGATAATAGTTAAGCTTCTGAAAAACAGATTTGTGTCATGGACTAGATTCCATTGTAAATTCCATGGATTTGCATACTACTGAAAACCTAAAGTAATAAACAGTACTTTCTAAAGAAGTTGGGACTGATCTTTTATTATCACCACGCTCAATCTTGATAATGAAATAAATAGCCACATTCAGACTTCCTCTTCCCTAAAGAAAACATAGCTTCTACTCGGTTCTATTAGTGCTTGGTAAAAATATACAAACTTCGCATTTGAAACATGAAACTTATCGAGACTTCTTACCAAGTACGATGCATTTCTGGAAAACTATTACTGTTGAACACAGGTGCTTGTATGTTAACTTTCGCTTTAATAAATAGATAAATTTGTGTCAGGAGTCAGCTTATCACTGGATGTAAATCCAGGTATCTATCTGTGTAGGAAAGTTAACATATCCATAATGGATTTTTTTGGTGATGTTTAAATTATTCTCTAGTACTTAAGGTTTTTCTTTATTTTCAGTTTCAATCGCTTAGACCTTCCACCCTATAAGAATTATGAGCAGTTGAAGGAAAAGCTGTTGTTTGCAATTGAAGAAACAGAAGGATTTGGGCAGGAATAGCTAAGATTTGCACCTTGAAGAACGTGAACTTGATGTATGTTCTTCACTTCTTCTGCTTGTTGCACACTTCATTGTAAAGTAGACTTGACTTGGATTTATTTAACAATACTAGTGTGTAAGTAAATGGGTGTTATCCTGAGGTTTTATCCACGTTAACTCTGGATTTCTGCTGAGCACTTTCAGAGATCAAAAGAGCAATCAGATATGGCTACAAATTAATTATGACCTAAGTAGAGATTTAATACAGCTTTGGGCGCTCATTCATTCCTTAGAATGTGTCCTTAATGACTGACAGATTTTTTAAAAATAGTTTTGTCTTTCCTTTTTAGTAGCATATTTTGCTACTGATGCACTGGGAAGTTCATTGGTAGCTGCAATGCTGCAGCAGCATCGTAACCTCTTTACAGCAGTGTTACTAGAGCCAACTCTTAACCATCCTCTGCCTACTGTGAGCAAATTCATTGCTTAAGCTCTTTTTTGTAACTCAAGTGTGGCTGGACTGTTTTTTTCCTTGCCTGGAGTCTGCTCACATGCCAGTTGGACTCAGACTGCTGTTAAGGGAACGTCAGACTGTGGCACAGATCTGAGGCATAACTTTGCTTTTTGTTGTTTTGTTCACAATCCTGCTAATTTCAGCAAAATAGATGCCTGCCCAAAGTTGCTGGAATGTTTCTGTGTGCCCTCAGAAGAATTCTGACTTTTTTTCTGTGTCACACATCTAACTTTTAAAACTGTATTAACACTGTGGTACTTCACTTGTTTTGCAAAAGACAAGACCACCTGGAATTGCACTGATTCCATTTAGATTCCTGTTTGCAGACTGATATTTCTTGTCAAAAGTGTTAATGGATGTTATACTCAGTGTTATTCTTACATGTTGCAAGCAGCTTTCTCTGAAGACTTCATTGGGTTCTCTGGAATAGGTACAAAGTAACTGGATTTAAAAAATGATAATACCTATCATTTTTTGTGATGAACTGATATGCAATATTGGCTAAGACTAAGAGGACTAGAAAGTTCATATGTGGATTACAGTTTTTTGAAAAGTTGGAGCATCAGAAAACAATTCAATCAGAACTGAAGTTTTTGGGGGAGGTTTTTAAGCTATGTCACCCTAAGATGCTTACATAGCTAGTAACTTTTGTAGCAAGTTCTTACTGGATTAATAACATCTTTTTCTTCCTTTTAGAATCTGTCAATGTTCAGTTCTCTTCTGGTTTACAAAAACATTTTACTGTTCCTTTAGACTGAATGCACTTTTTGGGTATGGTTGGCTCTTTCTTTATCTGAAGTGAGGAAAGCAAACTTCAATGAGACAAGCTGTTAGCCATAGTAAGAAACATGACACTTGAAATAACATGTAGCTCAAGTTAAAACATAACCATAGCTCAAAGCGTTGGGACAGCAGCTGTTTTTAAGAGGCTACTATATACTGGAGCTGAAACAGGAAAATGGGGAACAGTAAAACTGAACTTCCAGTCTCAAAAAGAGTATTTCCATCCTGCTATCCCTCTGTATAAACTACAAGATGGAAAAAATGATTCAGGCGTAAGAAAATCTAAGATACTGACTCGAGATTTTCAGGTCAAAGTCATACAACCTGCTTGGAAAGCAGAATTAGACCTTAGAGTGAATTTTGTTATGCATATTCTAACAAAAGCAACAGAAAAGAATTTCTGATGGTATAGGAATCACCCTCTTTTACATTTTCACTGATGGTGAGAACTAACCTGGCTTTGTGGTTTTACTCGCAGGAAAATCTGCCAACTTCAAAACATTTGATGGATATTTTACAGCATACAGCTCATAAGGAGAAAAAAGCCTTATAAATATTCTGTTTATGTTAATTCTTACAATGAAATCTAGTTATCTAACATTTACAAGAGAGATTAAATTAAGCAAGATAATACAAGATTAAGCTATGAAAAATAGTTTGTGTTCTGCATAACGCTTCATGATTCGTGTAGGAAACCTAGAAATGTTGTTAATGTATAAATATCACCCAAAAGGCTTTCAGCCCTATATTTTTAAAATAAAGAATAGTTATAATTGAAATAGCCTTAGCCCTAGTTCTATAGGGTATGGCTGTTTAATATTTTTATGGTTGAAATGTTTAGTTCAGGAAAAAGGTAAATGCTTGTATATATTTTTGCAGTCCAGGATTCCACTTACTCTATTTTTCATTCTTTAATTTAAATGGCATGTTTATATGTCTTTTCTGCTGTATTAGGGAGGGGGGAAAGGGGGCTGGATATCCCAAGCATCAGAAATTATTTTAAAATACTGCAAAGAAAGAATCAACTGGAGGGAAAAAAATATCTGTGAAACATTGAATTTAGCCAAAATTTAAAGCAGGTCTGCTACTGTGTTTAATTGGCAGTATTTCATAAGTCGGAAGTAGAGACTACTTAGACATTTTTCTTTGTAAGCATTGTAAATGCTAACAAGTCTGTTAATTTTTTTCACAGCATGTTGTGTAGAAATAAAAAGCTGTTAATATGAACTGCTGGTGCACTTCTCTGTTCTTTATGGGGATTTGGTGGAAACGTGGATAAGCCCACAGTGTCTGGTATCCCAGATAATAAGTGATTATAAATTGGACTTTCAGCAGAGATTAATGAATTCGTCTCTCACTACTCCAACTGCTTTAGCAGCCTGAGCTGCATAAATTCATAGTATATAACCAATGTATATTCATATGCAACTGCCAATTGATCCCAATTTTCAAGTATTAAAATAACTTTTGTTTACAATTTTGCCTTATGATAATGACATGAGAAAAGTAATTAAATGCTGACTGGCTGATCTAAAACTTAACAAAGCCTCATTGTTTTGGGTAGCTCAAGAAATGTTAGTATACTAAAGTGCACAGTAAGTGTGTCGTGTCTTCATCTGACCAAGTATGGAAGTTTATTTTTAATCCATTTGCTTGTGGTTTAAAAAAAAATACTCAAAGTAAAACAAAAAAAAATTGCCTACATTTTTGGTTTGCGTTTTTATTACATGCTGCACTGAATTTGTAATCTCAGCTCTTTGTTGTATTGGCATCTCCAGCCTCCTTTTTTTTGTGGTGTCTTTTAAATTTCTTCAAGGATCATTGTTTGTGTATATGTGCTCTAATGAACTAGTAAATAAACTGGGATCGGCAGCACTGGATTGTAAAATACTGTACTGAAAATCATTGTTGAAATTTCCTTGCATTGTAATTTAAAATACTCAGGTAACTGTAACAGTATCTCAGTAAGTCAAATACTTTTATAAACTACTTAAAAGAGCTGGTAGTCTTGTTATTCCTTCTGTGTTACAAAGCACCTGTGTGGAAATAAACTTGTCTGTCTGCTCTTGGTGGGCAGGAGTGGGTGTGTAGGCTGGCTTTGTGTGTTCAGAGATTTCTGTCTTCTGCCTGTTTCTCCAGCTTCTCAAGGTCCCTTAGAATGACTACACAGTCATCTAGTCACCTGGTGTATCAGCCCCTCCTCACGGTTTTACAACTGCAGAGCTGCTGAGGGCACTCTCTGCCCCATTCCCAGCTCACTGGTGAAGGGATTAAACAGTCCCTCACCAGTATTGCCCTTGGGGCATCCCACTAGTGACTGGTTTCCAGCTGTGCCACTGGTCACAGCACTTCCCAGCCCACTTCTCAGCCCACCTCACAGCGCTCTTTCATCAGCTTGCCCACAAGGCTCTTACAGAGACAGTGCTGAAAGCCTTACTTAAGTAGAGAGAAACAACCTTCACTGCTTTTTCCTTCCCCCACTGAGCTGGTCACCTCATTGCTGAAGGCCATTGCATCAGTAAGGAGTAACAGAGGAGAGATTTCCTCTGTGCAAAACCATGCTGGCTGTTCCCAATCATCATGTTTTCCTTAATGTTTTTGGAAATGGCTTCTATGAGGAGGTGTTTCCTGACCTTCCAGGGACTGTGCTGTGATGGGAGTGAAGACACATACTCCAGGAGAGTCAAGGAATGGAGACCCTTTATTGTTCCAATGCCAGATCTTACATATCTTTCTGAGCCAGCTACACATGCTGCACGAGGCTAGCAAGCATGGTTACAGGCTTCTGATTGGTGCATTCCTTTTCATCATGTGTAGGTCATGCGACTCCCTAGAGGCTTGTCTGAGCCTAGAAACTTCTTACTTCAGCCTGATTGCCACCCTCTGCCCTTCTTAACACTTAGTGCACTGCTGTATCAATCAATTCTAGTTTATCACCAAACAGGTCACCCATAGTGCTGAGACAGGCAAGCCTCTCGTTCCCTGGATCCCTCCTCTTGAAGGCAGAAGTGACAGTTGCATTCTTCCTGTCCTCAGGAGCCTTTCCTGATCACTGTGCAGATTATCTGCAGGGCAGGTAGTGGAGATTTGCCTTGCAGCAACTTGTGCTTTTAGGTACATCCCCTCAGTTCCCATAAACTTGTTTATGTCCAATTTGTTCAAATGTTCCTCAACTCATCCTCCCCCACTGAAGGTAACCTGACTTGCTGCCTTTTCCACTGTTTTTTTATTCTGTTTGTTGTTATAAATTAGCTCTCAATTAATTGACAGAGAGGGTCGTGTCCAATAATGCAAATGATTTTATTAAGTAAGCAGCCAACAAGCAAAACAGCGCTGGGCGGCCGGGGAGTCTCTGGCTCCACCAACAGCGCGCGCCTCATCCCCCCCAGAATCTTCCTTGTATCGCCTGGTGGTTCCGGTATACGTGGCACATCCTGGTATGTTCTGCGGCTGTGCATGCTGTTGCTAGGGGGTCGTCTCAGGCCCTTTGGTGGTCGTGAAGGTGAAGGCCGTAGTCTTCCTCTGCATTGTGACTCAACTTCTTTTCCCTTATCTGGTCATGTTGGCCCAGCATGAAGCAGGAAGGCAGGATGCTGCCAAACTAGTTAACAACTTATCAAGAAGTGGTTACATGAGCCTTGCAACAGTGACTTTAAGCACAAGATGAAAGAAGGGGGGGAAGGGGGGTGGGGGGGTGGGGGGGCTCCTCCCTCCTCCTTGCTGGTTTCAAGCGAATCCTTTATGTACTCTTTTGTTACATTAAGTAAGGAATTTCATAATGTCCAGCCAGGCGCTTCACAGTTTCTTATCACCCAGGAACCTTCACTACCCCCACTCTTCAAACAAAACAAAGACAATGAACAAACATTTATTGTATATTACATTTGTGACTTGCAGAAAACAGACTTCACAATCAGTAAGATTGTAAAGTAGGTATGTTTATTCAGCACTGGGCAGCACAGGGGTAGTCCCACCAAAATCATAGACATGTGACATGGCAACTTGCCATGGTTATATGCAGTCAAGAGTTACATATGCGTAAAGTTTCACAATGCACCTATACATATGCATACACGTATACATAACCTGTCCCTGCTTCATATTAAAATTAGTTCAAGAAGTCATTTCTATAAGCTCCTCCCATTTGCACTTGTGCAGTGTCTCCTGGTGGTGGTCACCGGGGGTCGTGGGGATGAAGATTGGTGACTCTTCCTCATCACTGCTAGTTGACCTCTTGTCTTTGCGCAGACTCAGTTGCTCCTTGGCTCTTGTCCATCTGCAGGACCAGTTTCTGCCAGTTTCTTAAATTAGGCTCACACTCTTATCAAGAGACTAACCTTGGTAAGGGGCCCAGGGCTTACTTTAATTAATTTGCACAATGCACCATAGTTAGCAAAGACACTAAGTAGCATCCACTAGTTTAAAACTGTCAGTGCTCTATCTCTATTTGATAAGATTCTCCTAACTCCCTCTCTCACTTGCTTTCCCAGATCTTCATACAGCCTCAAGAAATACAACTTTGTTAGCAGTAACACATCCCAGTTATGGTTTTCTATGCCTGGAAAATGTATACGATAGGAAGTACCTTATTTTGTACAGTAGGGGCAGTTTGAAGTTGTTTGCCTTGTGCTCTGGATATGATTGCTTAAAAGCATACTAACAAATCGTGTGAACCCTAACTTCAGTAGTGCTTTGGGAGAGTTTAAGTTAGGACAGCTGTGAAGCTTTTTTCACTGTTTCATGATTTTTTATTTATTTATTTATTTATTTATTTATTTTGAGTGGAGAAAAGCAGCCGTTCAGTGTTGCTATAACCACACAACTTGGTCGTGGCGTTGGGTTACTTCCCAGCTCCGTGACCCTCTGAGAGTCGCTGGTGCCGGCTCCGGGCCGGGGCAGGGGTCGAACTGAGGGGCCCTTCGGCGGGAGGAGCTGCGCGCCGCCTCCCTCCCGGCCTCCTGAAGGACCGGCCTTCTGCTACGCCAACCCCCGCCGTGTTGTATTGTTTTTTTGTTGTTGTTTTTTCCCCTGGGTATGTCGGGGGCGGGAGGAGAGGGGAGACGGGAAGGGATGGGAGGGGGGGGGGGGGCGGCTTCCTGAGGCCACTTCCCCGCCCTCTGGCGCCGTCACCACCGCAACGGCCCAGGGGCCGCGCACGCGCGTGGCCCGGCTCTGCCGCCGGAGACGTGCCGCGGATTGGCCGAGCGGGGCGCGCACGCGCGCGGGGCCGTGACTGGAGACGGGGCGGTGGCAGCGGTGGCGCTTCGCAATGGTGGGTGAGGCCGCCGGGGGGGGGGGCGCTTAGGCCGGGCCGCGGCTGGGGGAGCCCGGGGAGCGTCCCTGGGCTTCCGCTGGGCTGTGCCGGGCCATGGGGGCCGAAGGCTCAGTGCCCAGTGCCGTGCGGTCCCGAGGCTGGGGCTGCTGGGGATGGCTAATAGGCCTGCGTGAAGGCCGCTGGCTTCTTCGGTCTCGTATTCCGCAGAACCTGGAGCTTGTTTGTTTTGCTATAACTAGACAAAAGGCTCTTTCCTGGTGAAACGTGTGGCCAGGTAGCTGGCATTTGTAAAACCCCACAGTGTGCGTGGGAAAGTTTTAAAGGAACAAATACTGACCTGAGTGGTAGATGGAAAAGTGGCGTGGGCTGTTAAGACACCTTTGTTAGGTGAGCGTGGGAGTTCAGGCCTCCTGGACAGAGTCGGGGGGCTGAAGGCTGCCGCTGTACAGACAGCTGAGCGTTTGTACGAGCTGGTTGCTGGCAGGAAGGGGTTTTATTCTCCTCTCCGTTGCATCTCCGCTTTCCCATGTACAGTCTCTTGTAGTTTTTCGGCTGTTTATTAAGATGAAGTTTTTGTTTGGTTCACAAGTTCAATATTTACTTTTTTTCTGGGTAGTGCCTTTGTTGCTGTGGTGAGTGGAGCTGGCTCGCAGAGGTGCTGGGTGATCCCCGAGGCTTCCGTGTGTCACCAGGGCTCCCGTGTGTCAGGCAGTAAGAGCATTTGGTCAGCATCGAGCTGCTAGAGCAGTTCACCCCTCAGCGAATTAGGTTATCTGCTGGTTGTTAGAAGAATTTCAACATGGCTAGAGTTCTGTCGGGATGCTTGTTTGCATCCAAATAGGCACGTTAAGGCCTGATGAAGTATTTGATTAATTAGGATTTGGAATTCAGCTAGTAAGAAATCAGGAAATTATTTCAAACTGAGCAGTGTGTTGCTATATATTGCTCAGCATTTGTGCACATTGTAAGTTTTTTCCTCTTTCATTGTCTTCCACTTGGAAACAGCCTGGCATTCAAAAATTACCAAGGGCTTTGTCAAAGTGATTAAACTCAAATGTTTCTCTCAGTATGTGATAAAAAACTTCTCTGTGGAGACAAATTCCAGTAGTACTGCTGTTATAGCAGGGGGTTGTGTTATTCTTAACTGTGTATGCTAACAAACCCTGCAGAAAGTTTGCCAACAGCTCCGAAGCAGAAGTTGTCTTATGATAGGATAAGTCACCTCTGGTTTGACGAAGGGTGGAGGTGGAGAGAGGGTTCCTTGTAGTGCCTGACAAATGTGGCATCTTGGCCAAGTATCCTGTGTGGATCTCACCTTTCTCCTGAGCTTAGATGACCTTTTTCTTCTGATCTGAATTGCTTCTTGCAGAATCTGAAAGATGCTGCGTGCCTCTGTTTCCTTTAGCGAGAATCAGGTATAACAAATGCCTTTTGAAGGGGATTCACCCAGTTGTGAAATGCTCCAGTGGTCACATCGTAGGGCTGTGCTGGAGAGCCCACCGACAGGTTTGGATTGACAGTTTGTAGCAGTGAAAGATGAGCAGAAGGGGCTGAAAGCTCTCCTGAAGTTGATGGTGATTTTTACAGAGAAGGCCATGGAACTAATGCCTTGCCCTTCATTTTGTTTCATTTGTTAAGTTGGTTTTCCAAAGTAGTAAAACGGTGGTTTTAATCTTGTAGCTATACCAGCTCGAATCATAATTACAAATGCATAGCATGGTTCTTTTTCCTTTCAGTTTTCTGATTTTTAATTGCTCTCATCATTCATATGATAAAAGGGAAGGTAGTCTTTTACTTAGGATACGTGTTTTTCTGCTTTGTTCATACATTCCCAATGTGTTTTCATACATGGTTTTTGCTTGGCACCTAAACTGTCGCAGACTGACTGCGCTGACTTCCAGCTGTGAGCCTACAGTAAGGAACTGATGCCTGAGGTTGTGGGAGGGTTGAGGAGGAGGAGGGAGGGAGGGAGAGATTAGAAGGGAGTCCAAGTTTATATACACACGGTCATAATCACAAATGAGTGAAGACAGATGGAAAGCAATTGAAAAGGTCATGCAGAAAAGGTAGTGTGCCAAAGCACACCCTCCTTTATAGAGAGGTGTATAGAGAGGTGTCTGTTTGAATTATCTTTGTGCAATTTTACTTTCAGGCTCATTATTACAAAGCATTAGTTGAAGCCAAACAGAAGCTGTGATCTTCTTTTGATTTGTGCTTTGTTTTTGCAGGCTGAGGTGGAAGAAACACTGAAGCGAATTCAGAGCCAAAAAGGAGTGCAAGGAATCATCGTTGTTAATTCTGAAGGTATTGTGTCAGTCTGCTTCCTGAGGTTGTAACTTATTCTGAGCATGTAGCTGTAGTTGACCGCTGGTTGTACTACTTGTACTTAGCAAACAATTCACTGTAGTCAAAGTAGATAAATAGGCTACAAGAGAAAACTAATTTCTTTTTCTGCTTTTCTGCAAGTTCACTTTATTATTTTAGGAAATAAATGAAGCTAAAATCACAAAAGCTTGTATGTGCCATGCCAGTGTTTAGGACTGGTCTGTCAGGTCCTCACCTTTTTGAGATGCTTGTATGGGTAACACTGCAAGTTCTCATGACATCTGAAATGTTGCTGCTGTCCATGTTCAGAATGCCTTGGCAGACATGAGGAGCACAGCTGCTGTCTCCTGCTGATGGCCTCATGGGACTCATAAGCTAGTTGCCTCTCTTTGGAGCCACTGAAGGGTCCAATGCAGCAGACTTGTTCAGAGCACTCCAAATACATTTGTGGGCAGCCCAGCTATTAAAATGAATGTTTCTTAGAAGTAATCCTTAGAAAAAATGTCAAGTAGCAGCTATATGTGAATATACCAAAGATTGGATCAGTGCATCCTTAACCCTTGGTTATGCAGTTTGTGTTCCTGCTTGCTGCTTTTTCATGATGGTTAATAATGGTTTGTGCTCTCCAAGCTGAAGTATACTTACTTGAACATATACCTGCTGCGTTTTTTCTGCCATGATAGTATTTGGCATCAACCTTTTGATATGTGAGCTGAATTTTGGCTGGCTTTTTATGAGGAAATGCATCTGATGGCTGGCAGCAGTATAAAGGAGGGAAGGCTCTGGCCAAACAGTGTGCATTGTGTCTGCATTCTTGGCTGGTGCACAGGAGTTGAACCTTGCAGGACTGCATGAGCTGTTATGGCTGTGCCTAAAAGCTTCAGCTTTTTATCTGTGGGATGCAGCTACTCACATCCTCTAGAATCAACACCGATCCCAGCCTAGCTTACGTGACTGTTGTTTAGCTGTGATATTCAGGAATCTGTCTGGATATTCAGGAATCTGTCTGAAAAGATGAGCTGTCCCCCATCAGGAAACAAACCCAAAATGTTGATATTTCCACTCTACCCCTAAAATGCTTGGTTTTGTTTTTATTTATTTCTAATTTTACACCTCAAGTGAATAACTGAAAAAGCAAAAGTAAATCACTGATATGACTAGAGGTAAACAGTACTTTTCATCTACAGCCGTGGTTACAGAGTGTAGCCTCTGCACATCTTATTTCTGTTCACATTCTTCTTTTAAGCCTTAAAAAGAACACTCCTAATCCCATTCCCTTGTTACAGCTATAACACAAGCATAGGTTCAATGGCCACAACAATTGGATGTGACGATACCCAAAGGAAGAGGTAGTTCTGGAGTTTTGTTACTGACCCTTGCTGTCCTTGTGGTGGCTTCTTGCAGGTATTCCTATCAAAAGTACTATGGACAACTCCACAACGATTCAATATGCGGGCCTAATGCACAGTTTCATCATGAAGGCAAGGAGCACTGTGCGAGACATTGATCCCCAAAATGACCTCACGTTTCTGCGGATCCGCTCCAAGAAAAATGAAATCATGGTTGCACCAGGTAAGAGGGAGTGGGGTGAACTCAGGCATGAGAGAATCCAGCAGAAATCTTTTCTTGTGGGATTTGCCATAGCTGGGTGTTGCTTTTGTGGTGTAGAGACTGAGCCTGAGAAATGAGTTCTGCATGCTGTTGTTCTTTATAATATATACTCTATTCTGTTCTAACGAGTTTGTCCTGGTTTACTTCCTTCAGTTGAAGACTTATCATTGACCTTAAGTTTTCTTTTTAATATTTTAATGTCAGAAATCAGTTTTCATTTCATTTTCATAACAGTAGAAAGGGTAGAAAGGATTAAATAGCATTTGGGAGCATGCAAAAGAGCTTGCAGCTTCTCATGCTTTGTGTTTTTTAATATGAAACCACAAGAACCAGAAAGGAATATGTTTTGAGAGCAATTTCAGTTCAGCAGTTGACTAAGCGATAAAACAAACTAGTCTAATAGATATTCTGATCAAGAATTATGAATTAGAATTGTTCAGTTGGAAGGAACCTACAAAGATCTTTGAGTCCAACTGCCTGACTTCTTCAGAGCTATCCAAAAGCTGAAGCATGTTATCGAGGGCATTATCCAAATGCCTCTTGAACACTGACAGATGTGGGGCATCAACGACCCTACTAGAAAGCTTCTTCCAACCGTTGACCACCCTTACAGTCCCTAATATTTTGCCGATGCCCGATCAGACCCTCCCCTGGCACAGCTTTGTGCCCTTCCTGCACATATTGCCATTGGTCCCCAGGGGGCAGAAACCAGCACCTCCTGAGGAAGCTGCAGAGAGCAGTGAGGTCGCCTCTTGGCCTCCTTTCCTCCAGACTGAACCACCCAGGTGCCCTCAGCCTCCCCTCACAGGACAGGCCTTCCAGCCCCTTTTCCGGCTTTGTTGCCCTCCTCTGGACGCTTTCAAAGACCTTAACATCTTTTTCGTACCGTGGGGCCCAGAACTGCACACAGTATTCCAGGCGAGGCCCCGCCAACAGAAAACAGAGGGACAATCACCTCATTTGACCAGCTGGCTGTGCTGTGTTTAATGCACCCCAAAATGCGTTTTTTTCCCCCTTGGCTGCCAGGGCTCGTGCTGAGCTGCTATCCCCAACACAACCAGGCCCCATCCTGCTGAGCTGCTCTCCAGACACGCGTCTCCCAGGCTGTGCCCGTGTCCGGCACTGCTCCATCCCAGGGGCAGCACCCGGCTTTTCCTTTTGTTGACTGCCCAATGCTCCCATCTATCCAGATCCCTCTGCGAGGCCTCTGCAGGGAGTCAGCAGCACCTCCCAGTTTAGTGCCATCAGCAGACTTGCTGAGTGTGCGTCCCACTCCTGCCAGCTGATCACTGACAAAGATGTTGAACAGGACTGGCCCTAGAAATGAGCCCTGGGGAACACCAGTTACACTGACAGGCTGTTGCTTGCTGGGTCTTCTCTTGTGCCCTTGTAGATGTGTACGATGTTGGCTACCTTCCTGTCAGCAGGGATCTCTTCAGGTTCCCACAGCCTTTGGTAAATTGTCAGAAAGGCTCCAGCTATAATGTCCACTAATTCCTTCAGCACTGTGGGGTGAATCCTGTCAAGCCCCATGGACTCAATCGAGTACTGAAATTGTAAGTGACCAGTTGTATCAGCTGGTAAGTCTAAGATGTATCATTACTATCAAAGACAGAGGCAAAAAAGGCATTAAATGCCTCTGCCTTTTCCATCATTCTTATTAGTTAGGTGACCATCATCATCAAGTATTAGTACAACGTTTTCCTTAGACTCCTCTTGTTGTTGATGTTCTTAAAAAAAAAGCCTTTTTTGTTGTCTTGCACTGCGCTGTCCAGCATCAACTCAGGTTGAGCTTTGGCTTTTCTCGTTTTTCTCCCTGTGGTTGTGAACTGCAGCTTTGTCATCTCCCTGTGAAGCCTAACTATGTTTCCAGTGATCATATATTTTTCTGCCCAACTTCCAAGAGGAGTTCCCTATTTAGCCAAGTCTTCTGTCCTCCTTATTTGACTTGTGACACAATGGGATTGCCTGCTCCTGGGCTTTTAAAAGGTGGTTCTTAAAAAATGACCAGCTCTCATGGACCCCTAAACCCACTGAAGCACATTCCTGGGGACGTTACTAACTAGCTCCTGGAGGAACTTCAAGTCCAGTGCTGACCTTTTACTTCATTACAGCAAAAATTTTGGATTCACCTAATTCATGAACGCTATGGCAAAGACAGCCCACATACTGGCACAGTTCCCATAAGGCCTTCCATGTTGTCCTTTCCCACTTGGCTCACACAGTTGTTGTGGCAGGAAGTTATCTTTAACATGCTTTAGGAATGTCCCACACTTGCTTGTTGCAGCAGTAATTACCAGGTTGTATGGGAAGTTGAAGTCTCCCATAAGGACAAGGTCAACTGATCGCAAGATTTCCCCCTATTTCCTATAGGGCTCATCCATGCCTGGATGGACAGTCAATATTAGAACCCCCTGATGATATCTGCTTTGCCATTCATCCCCTTAATCCTCAACCAGAGGTTCTCTGCCACGTTATCCTCAGCAGCAAGGGCTGGGTCTCATCTCTCCTGTATGTATGGTTCAACACCCCTGCCCAGCCTGTTGCTCCCAAACAGCCGAGCACACCTCATCCCAGAATGCTAACTGTGGGACACATCCCACCTCTTTGGCTTAAAAGAGGGAAGGTAGCATGGGGCAGGTGTACTACTGAGCCATCGAGTATAGCCGCCTTCTCTTCAGGAGGCGCCCTCAGTATTTCATCAACTTATGAAATGGGAAGCAATGAAATGAATGCGGCTCATTAATGTGGCGAGAATGCAGCTTTGTTCCTTTCATACTCCATCTGCTCTGTCGTGGGATTGTGCTGATGGGGGGGGCAAAGAAGAGGACTGCATCTCTAGCAGGCTGCCATGTGGGGACTGGAGAAGGCAGCACTTGAGAACGAGAGGCTGTGGGGTTTATGCTGGTGCAGCTTCCAATATGCAGCTTTCCATACAGAAGAAGAGAAGAGGAATAACCATTGCTCCAGAACAAATACATCTATATCTGCTTCAGCCTAGCAGTCTGCCTGTGAGATATGGGAAATCATTGTCTTGCACCACCTATTTTAGCTAAATTGTTTTATTTGCCACTTACGATTATTTCTTAGGTGCACATTAAGTTACATTCAAATGGCTTGTGAGCATGAAGTTTCTGAAGTTGAGACTATTTGAAGTTGAAATAAGTGCTCTGACATGTCAAACCTGTTCTGCTTATTGAGGATAAATGTCAGGACTCAGTAGTTCCAACAGCATATTGGTGGGATATGGAAAAATGCTGAAAGTTACTTTTGCTAAATGCAGGAATGTGTTTCTTTGACTGTGAACAAATACCAACGATGAAAGAATATTCTTTTTCTTTTCCATTCCAGATAAGGACTACTTCCTGATTGTCATCCAGAATCCTACTGAATAATTACACTAACTTGGTCTGTTTTTCCCCCCCTTTGCCCAACTTTTTTTTAATTTAATGGTAAAGAGTAGAGCATTAGTGTTGACTTGGCTGTGCCACTTCAGTAATGTCTGTAAAAACAAAAGCAAATGTTTCTGTTGTTTACAAACAGAAAAAAAGTGGCTTATTTTGTTATCACAAGTCACTTTGAGAAGGAGTTGGTGAATTAGAATCACGTGACTTAAGCAGTAAAAAATGTAACAGATTCTTTTAATAGTTAAGATAATATTTAAAAAAATCTAATGTTCTAAAAAATTATCCTTTGTACATTTCCATGTTCCTGTCACAACTAGTTGAGTTAAACTTTTACACTATTACTTTTGAACTACTGTAAATATGAAACCTGCCTATCCTCTTGTTCTCTCTGTTGGTTTTGCAAGTTACTTTGGAAAACTAACTGGTCATATTCAATTTAAAAGTGTCATCAGGGATTGCTTTTGTCTTGTTTCCCTTTTCTTGTAAGGATTTTAATTGTCACGATTGAGATTTTTCTTCAAAAAGTAGAACCTTCACAGGACTATTTTTACCAATCTGTTGCTTTCTCTGAGCAGTGATTTATTTTAAGTACATGTGCTATGTACTTATAATTGCCTCATATGTTGGAGCATTTTCCCGTCACTTCCTTTTTTGTCTCAGAACAGAGATGTGCTGTGACTGAGTGAGGCCATTAACGCTGCCTGTGGGAGCTCTTGGACTATCACATTTCAGTAGCTGATTCAATCTGGTATCTCGCTTTCGTAATTTTTTTTGTTAATGGCTGTTCAGGACAAAAATGCTCATCTGGTCCCTCCAAAATAATAAAGGGGTTATTTTTTGTAGCCTTGAAAAAGTCTTGTATTTGCATGCAAAGCTCAAGGATTTGTGCAAAATGTGTACATTGAAGATGTATGCCACGTGTGACAGATGCAACTCTGCCTTGTACTGAAATTGTTTTAGTGATGTGCAGAACATCATAGCCCAGATTAAAAAATCATGCATATTGTGTTGTGCCGCTTTTTTTTTCCCCTGTGTCCTCAGGTAGCTCAATACCAGGAACCCCTTCAGCAGGGAGCAATGCCCACAACCCCCTCATTCCTGAGGCTCCTTGGGAGCAGGAGGGGCTTTCAGCGAGCTCTTTTGCCTGCTTGGGCAGCAGCCTCCTCACACACATGGCCGCAACCAGAAGCAATGGGATGGGAGGATTTGTCAGTGAGAAAAGTAATTTCTCCTAAGGTACACCTGAGCAAAGAGGAACAGCCTACGTGTGTGAAACATGCTGTACAATTAGGGAGAAAACCTTAACTGAGTAACTGCAGTTTTATTAGGGAATATTCTTTCTTGTGTTGGTGAGGGATCATTCCTGACTGATGTATCTGTGTTAGCAGAAGTGTGTATCCTGGGTTTACCCCTGCTTTCTGAAAACTGTGAGCAGTACTTGGGAATGTGTGATAACTGTCCAATTCTACACAAAGGAAAACACTTGGCTGATCTCAGCAGGTTGGAGAATATTCCAGGCGATTGGCTGCAGTGTGGTTTTGGAGACTAGTAAAAATGTTGGTGTTGACTTGGATATTTTCTGGATTTCAGAGCACAAAGTATGGGGTGTGTATGTGGTGACTCAAACAGCTAAGGTAACCTGAGGGGTTTGCATTATTCTGTGTGTTTTCAGACTTGGCCATTAATTTATAAATTGCTCCTACTTTTTTTTAGTTAGTGTTTATGACCATGATGGACAGAAATGCTTTTTGGAAGAGAACAACATTTTTAACTTATAATTATGTAAAGTAGTCAGTCCTGCAGCACCTGGTTGTGGGTACTTGACAGTATTTTGGGCACTTGACAGCTGAGATGCCCAAAATACTGACATGGTGGTGATTCAGTGCCAGCTGTTGCTCTGTTCATGAACTGTTTCTCCCATCAGCAGATGTGTGACCACACTAAATTGGTGTAGCCCTGCCATCACATTTTATGCCAAGAAATGACTAATGTAAATAACCATCTCCTAGTTCTAGAAATCTTGACAGATAATTCACATAGCATATATTTACTGGCACTTCTATTACTGAATCATGGTTTGAGCCATATCACCAAATCAGTGAATAGGGTCTGAAATCACACTCTGCATTTGGAGTAGTTCCTGATATACAGCAGCTTGTATAAAGCAAGTTATCTGCTATGACTTAATTGAATGTTGTCTCCAAAAGCTGAAATCTTTGGATAGCTTGTCTCCAACAAGCTGAAATCTTTGGATAATAATTGAATAGTGAAGCAATGCAGAAGAAAAATGTGACTTCAGTTGTCTCCTTTATCTTCTGTTATTCATAGCCAGAGAAATGTTTCCCTGGAGGAAGTGACCTGCTCATGTGCTTTGGCTTCCCCTAGCAGGTGGCAATATTACTCTTTTCAAAACAGGAGAATTCTGCAGTGTCCTGCATTGTTTTGGACACTTCCTTAAGGGTAACTATCCTCCTAATGGTTCCATATCACATCTGAGTTAAGGATAGAGTGTTGGGTTTCCCCCTCCTTAAAAATCTGTAATAACCCTATTACAAAACAAAGATGCACACTTTCTGTATTGCATTGAGATCATAAACTTCCAGTGAGATTACAGAGTTCCTGCCATATGCTGATTTTTTTTTTTTTTTTCCCTCTTCAAGGACTGGTAGCAATTTCATTAAAGTATATTCAGGGACTTGAGTAAAAGGGTCATGAAGCTCCTTTTGAACTTTCTGGAGGTGTGTCATATCCAACTGGTAAGGGCAGGGCCTTGCTAATGCCCTGTTGGTGCAACCTAGCATTCCAAGTTCATTCATTTTATTTCGTTTTTTAAAGGAGAGGTTGTGGATCAAGCTGAAGAGCAATTACCCCCATTTAGATAGTTATTATGGAGAAAAAGTGTCTTACTTGGGTCAGGAGCATCAAAGACAAAACAGTCTGGCTGGAAGCAGTTCCTCTGCATGCAAGTTAGAGTTTGCTTTTCCTGAGTTACCTTAATGAGGTCAAAGAAGGAGATTGGGTGATATTTTCCTTGTCCTGTATTTGCTGAGTCTGGGCCTAGTCATTCATATGGTAAAAGTACTGACAACAGCAAATTGAGGAAGAACAGAAGAATAAGCAGTTCTAGTCTTTTTTTTCCTAGCCAGATTCAGAAGTGGTGATTCAGAGGTGGGCTTGAAAACTTTTGTGCTCTGTGCCTTCGAGCTGCTTTGTGTTATGGTTGGAGACTGGCCTAATTTGCTGTCTTTGAGAAGTGAGTTTTCATGGGTGCCTATCTGAAGGGAGAGGAAGCACCTGCTGTGAAGACAGAAGAAGAAAAAAAAACACTAATGCAAGTCAATTAAAAGAAGTTTGGGAAGCTTGAGGTATGGCTCTGGGCTGTGAATAGCAGCGCTTGAGGCCTCTACTAGAGGAATGGAGGCGATAACACTTTAGGACCACAAAAGCTAGAGTTGCAGAAATTAATGTTCTGTGGATCTTCAGACAAGTTGTGTGCAAGATTTTTCAGGAAAGCTGAGGCTGGAAGGAATAAAAACCCTCCTTCAACCATGTCCCATTTATGTAAGTACAATAACATGCTGAGAAGCTCCAGAGCTTCCATGGATCAGTGTCTTCTCTCACTCAAGGTGTATAAATAATGTTTTGTGGAATTATGGCCCTAGTCCTGTAACCTAGTCTGCATGGATAAAATAAGAGATCGGATCACTAAAATAAAAAGTGTTCCTTGTGCCTTCAAAAAGGGGTTGGCACTTTATAACAAAAATAATAAATCCTTCACCTGAGCACACAGTCTGTAAAGTTAATCAGCTTGCCTGAAGTCAACATCACTACTTCTGCTTATATATTTTCTGGTTAGATTGGGTGTATTTTGGAAATGAACGTCTTTACCTGTATCTTACAGCAGTGAAACTGAAGACTTTACATTTGTTCATCAATATCCAATTACTTTTGTGTGAGCAGGAAATACCCATTGTTTTAGCCCTGAAAGTAATTTGTTTCCTTTGTTGGGTGTTATAAATTTGCTCTCAATTAATTGACAGAGAGGGTCGTGTCCAATAATGCAAATGATTTTATTAAGTAAGCAGCCAACAAGCAAAACAGCGCTGGGCGGCCGGGGAGTCTCAGGCTCTACCAATGGCGCGCACCCACCCTCCCCCAGAATCTTCCTTGTATCGCCTGGTGGTTCCGGTATACGTGACACATCCTGGTATGTTCTGCGGCTGCTCATGCTGTTGCTAGGGGGTCGTCTCAGGCCCTTTGGTGGTCGTGAAGGTGAAGGCCGTAGTCTTCCTCTGCATTGTGACTCAACTTCTTTTCCCTTATCTGGTCATGTTGGCCCAGCATGAAGCAGGAAGGCAGGATGCTGCCAAACTAGTTAACAACTTATCAAGAAGTGGTTACATGAGCCTTGCAACAGTGACTTTAAGCACAAGATGAAAGAAGGGGGGGAAGGGGAGGGGGTGGGGGGGCTCCTCCCTCCTCCTTGCTGGTTTCAAGCGAATCCTTTATGTACTCCTTTGTTACATTAAGTAAGGAATTTCATAATGTCCAGCCAGGCGCTTCACAGTTTCTTATCACCCAGGAACCTTCACTACCCCCACTCTTCGAACAGAACAAAGACAATGAACAAACATTTATTGTATATTACATTGGGTAAACCTTGCAAGGAGAAAATACTTTGTTTTAGTTAAATATTTTTGTGTAAATAGGTGACAACGATCAGCATTAAAAATAAAAAATAATAAATAAACATGCTTTTATGTCTTTTTTTTTTTTTTAGCTGAGGCTGTGCTCACTTCTTCACCGTTCTGTGTCTGCCCGTGTTTACCACCGCAGACAATGAAACCCTCTGAGCAGAGCACAGCTTGCGTTGCAGCGTGCGTTTAGTAGGCATACGAAGCGATGTTTCCTAGCAAAACGCTGTCATTCTGTTTCCTGCCGGTCTTGATTTGGTCGCGGTAGCTCCGTACGCAGTCTGCTCCGGCTGTAGTCGCGCTGTGCTCTGCAGCCGCCCCGCCCTCCGGGGGCACAGAGGCCCCGCCCCGCCGGCGCTGCCCCTCAGGGGTGCTGCGGTGACGTCACCGCCCCGCTCCGCCGCAGTCCCCGCTGAACGGAGCTGCCGCTGGCACCGGCGCCCCGGCTCGGTCCCGCCATGCCTTCGGACCGGCCCTTCAAGCAGCGCCGCGCCTTCGGTGAGCCCATCCCGGTCCCTGAGCCGCGGGGACGGATCCGCAGGGGGTGGCCGGGCCGCATCTGGCTGCGGTGATCGGTCACGCGTGGTGGGAGGCGGCCGCCTGGGGAGCGGGGAAGGGGCTGGGGCTGGGGCTGAGCTCGGGGGACCCGCGGCCACCGGACCTCCAGGCTGGCCCCGTGGGGCGAGCAGGGCGGGGGGACCTGGCCTGGGGCTCCAGGACCTAGGGGAGGGAAGACGCACCGCGCCCCGCAGACCCCCGGGAAGCCGCTTTTCGCTTTTTTTTTTTTGAGCGGCCCCGGCTGGCGCGGGGGCCGCTCCTGCTGCAGGCCCGGCTGCGGCCCCCGGAGCTCTGAGCCCTGCAGGTTCCTCCCTCGCCTCCCGGGCGCTGTTAGCTCAAGCGCGCGGCGTTGTGCAGGGGCAGGCGGCTGCCGTGGAAGGCGCCGGGCCTGGTTGCCGAACCGATGGTGAAACCTGGTGGAACACCATCTGCTGCTTTTCCTGACCTCCGCCAGCTGACACTGGGGAACATGCTTGTTTCTGGCGGTTACAACGTCCTGAGCAGGACGGGATCGTTTGGGCGTTAGCCGCCAGGTGATGCCCGAACGAGGGCTACTGGTGCCAAACAGGAACTTGGGTGTCAGGTGCTGGCTAGGCGCTGGTTAGGGCATGTTTCCTATGAGAGGCTTTAAAACTGGAGTTTTTTCCTCCCGAAGTGCTGAGCCAACCCCTGACTGCACTATTGGAAACTGTACCTATTTGGCAATTTATTGTCACAACCCTTTCTGCCTTGAACACTTACCCAGCCTCCTCAGGCTGCAGCGACCCATCCAAGTAAACGTGCACAAACAAAAATCAGGTCTGTGTGCCTGCAGGATGCTTGCTTTGCTCACTGCTGTCTTATACTCTACTCTCCTAAGCTATTTGTTAAAAGCAATAAAGTCCTAAATCAAACCCTTAGTAACTACCTATTGCCAAACTGGTGAGATTCAGCTTTTTACAGTTAGGAGGAGTCTGGCTTGTGCCTTTCCACATTGCTCAGACTTTGCGCAAACAAAAGGAAAACAAAATCCGAAGCTCAGAGCAGTTAAAAGAAAGCAGGATTAAAATAGCCTGGGAGGGAAAAAGGGGGGTGAGGGAGTTTGGTGCTGGCAACTGCCTGTGCCGCTTGTTTCTGTGTACTTTCCTCTGCCCTTTTGCTCCCTCAGCTGACTGCTTTGCAGAGCTCAGCCAGGAGGAGGGGAAGGAGGAGGAGGCCTGGCAGCCCATGCAGTTGCTTTGGGTCAGGGCTGGAATTGCTTGGTTGGAGAAAGTAAATACAGCTTGTTTTCATCTTCAAATCATTACGCAACAGGAGCAGGAAGTGACTGTTTACAATGCAGTTGGAGAGGGCTGATGGAAAATATTTCCAGGGATAGTGTACCCTCAGAATGGCTTAATTTTTAAGGCTTCAAAACTTCAGAGAAGTGGAACAGTTAAAAAAAAAAAAAAAAAAAAAAAAAAAGAGTCAGGAATATGGCTGTTTACAAAAGCTGCCCAGGCTCTGGTTTGCTTGCTTTCACAGCAGTTGGCTTGGTCTGCCACCTCTTAGTGAAGATTCTGCTTTTCTCAGTGCCTGTTTTCTCCTTGTAGTTTTGGTATCGAGATTTGTTTTTCCATTGAGTTTCTTCTGTTTGTTCATCTGCTTTGTCTTGTGTCTATTCTGAATAAATTTTCTGGATTCCTGCTCATCGTGGTTGAGGACTTGAAAAAGGAACTGGATGAGAAACACCAAAGGTTGGAGATGAGGCATGCTGAGGGCACAGAGGCTGGCTTCCCCCATGACCCGAAGCACAGTGAGAGAGTGATGTCCTGTGAGCTGATCCAGCCCTTGGCACATCTGCAGCAGGGCATCTTTGGTCTGGATGCATGGGGGTAAAATCTGGTGGTGACCCTCAGCTCCCCCATGCTAATCCTTTCTGGGGATGCTGAGGCTGCTGTGTTCTGCTTAGTCAGGCCCATTGCAGGAGTTCAAAACAGTTTCCAGAACAAAGCAGTGGTCTGGGGCAAAGGAACAGGTTGTCCTGGCCTGCAGCCACATATGCCACTGCCCGATGACACCATCACACATCCAGTGAGGAGCGCGAGTCCTCTAGCAGGTTAGGTGGCAATGATGCCTCCCACTGTTCTCAGAGGGATTGTTCTGCAGCAGCTGCCCTGCTGTTGAGAGACCTCCAGCAAGCTTCAGGCTTTGCTTTGCTGCGGTGTGTAACGGGTGTGAGTATGGACATGGACCTTCCACCTCACCAGCCAGTCAGCTGAGCTCAGGTCTCGTAGCGAGCCAGCCTCGTGCCTTGGCGTCCTGTTGCAACTGAGGCGCTTTGCAAGGAGACATACATGTGTGTCCTGGAGCCCCTGGCTAGGTGACAGACTGAGGTTTGACCTCAGCCTCTACGCGCTGAATATTCCCATTCTGGATTCAGTTCCCTGGGAGACATGCCTTCAGGTCTGGGAACACACTTCTCTTCACAGAAAAGGCAGCAATAGATGTGTGTAGAACTGAATTCCGTCTCCACTTGGCTCCAGGGAAAAATAAAGCATTGCCTTCTCTGGGGACTCACCTAGTATAAGCTGGCCAAGCTTGTATCAGTTGAAAGACCACCAATGGATGAACTGTCTCTGCTACGCTCCATCCTGTGCTTGTCATACCTGTTTTGTGTAATGGTCACTTAGAAAAACATCCTGGTCTTGGTCTGAGGTTGGTTGCAGGGTCAGCTTGTCCTCACGCTCTGTGCTTTGAGTGTTCACGCTCTCGCAGCTGTGCTTTAACAGATGGAGCTCCTTGAAGTGAGGTTTGCTGTCTCACCTCCATGCCTGGTGGCCTCTACCTCCTTGTATTAATCACAGAGGATGTTCTGTGACGTGATTTGACATGGGGTTAATTAACAGCATCGACAAAAATACTCATACAAGAGGAGTTAACATGTTGAAAACAAATGCCAGTGAGATGTATAGACTGCAAATATTTATTATATATACATATATATACATTATTTATATAATATATATATATAATGTATATATATATATATTACATATATATATAATGTAAGCTCCCAACTGGCAGCCAGGAATAAGGCCTGTGTGTCTCTCGGTCCTTACTTGATACTTTCTTCACTGCAAAAGCTGAAGATAACCCCTCAAACCAGAAGGGCAGAGGTTCCAATGAGTCCTGGACCGGTGAATTCGCATCTGCCACTGCTGAGCTGTGGCCACGGCCTGGTCATCGCCCTTGGAATCAGCCTGCCTTCTGCTGCCAGTCAAAGGGGAACACTGCCATCAGAACCCTGTCCCTGGTCTCCCGGGACATCACCCTGCTCGTGCCAACACCTGTGGCCGACCTGCTGTGTGTACACACCACTAACTGTGGTTGGGGCATTGTTTGATGCCTTTTGTCTTGAAGGTGGTTTGGGAATGGGCTTTGAGGGAAAACAAAGGAATATATCTTAGTCTCTTGTGCCTGGCACGTCTCCCCAAATAGGCCCTGCAAATCTCTGCATGTCCAGGCATGCTTGTTTTCAAACAACAATGACCCGGCCTCTGCAAAGTCTCTCTGTACATGTGCAGATGTGTTCTGCCTTGTGGTTGTTGGGAGTGCCAGTCCTTTGCTTGAGCAACTTGAAGCGTCCCGAGTGGTTCTGAGAAATGTGAGTACATTCCTGCTATCCTGGAGGCTCGGGAATGCGGAGAACAAACAAAAGGCGGAGAGAAGGAAGCCCTTGCAGAGGACAGCCTTCTGGCTGCTCATAAGAAAGGAACTTGTAGTTCTTTTTCCAGGGCTAGTGAAACTGTGACTAAACATTGAGTGAAAAAGCCAGTTCTTTATCTGGAGCACTGATGTAAACACAGTGTGTACAATCCAAACATGGCACAGAAGGTATGACTTGTTTGCCCCCCATGCTCAGGGGAGAAGCTTTCAACATCTGCTTTCTCCTCTGTTTCTTGTGCTTTTTACACAGTCCCTGTCCCTGGAAGCAGAGCTATTGGCTTTTCGGTGCCATTTTGCGGCAAGGGTGCACTAAAGCCTCTTCTTGGTTAACTTCATCTGATGGGAAGAGAAAACATCTGGTCTGATGTAACAAGACAGTGATTTCTTCTCCTGTCTGAGTACACTACATCCATCCTCTCTGTGGCATCTAGGCTGATGCTTCCAGCTGCCCCTGGGCTGTAAGTGAAGAGGGGAGATCGAGGGTCCAAGCCCCTGCAGTGCTGTTCAGTTTAGCAGGGCCCCTTCTCTTGGCCTGCATGCAGCTTCTCAAGCGTGGGCTCCACAAAGAGGTACAGGAGCATCTTCCCCTGTGCCAGGCCCGCTATGAGGCTGTCCATGCGTGTGGAGCAGAGCTGTATCTTCCTGATAACACCCCCCATCACATCATGATGATGTGATTCCAGACTTCTCTGGCTCTCCTCGTTTCGCTGTGTGTGCTGGAGCACACAGCTCTGGCACTGCTGTGTTGGGGGTGTCCCTGGACAGGTGCAGAGAGGAGAAGCCCTGAATTGCCCTGTCTGAACAATGGAGGCCTGGCGCTCCCCTTGAGTGTTCATGGCAGGGGGACACAGAGCTGTGTGATCAGGGATCATGTTTCTTGGCATGAGTTTAGACTTAGCAGCTGCTGCGTGGCTCTGCTTGGTGATGAGCGGAGCCTTTACCACAGATGTTTCAGGTACAAATGCTCCTCCCTGGAGGTAGGCTCAAAATCATGCTCGCATTGTGAAACCACTAAGAAAATGGAGTGTGATTCCTGTTTAATCTATTTGTAAGCTCTACCTCTGATACCTTTCAGTGACAGTGGAGCATAACTCTCTACCTGCACCATGTCGCAGAGACGTACTTTGTGTTGGATAGCAAGTTCAAAACAGCGGGTTTTGTCCTGAGTCCTCCCACCCATCCAGAGGCCCCCAGCTTTGCAGACAAAAGAAGAAAGCTAGAAACAGTGATCACAATCATTGCCAAGTTGCTGTAATGCTGCTGTCCCACTTGGCCTGGGACAATGGCCCTTTTTCAGCAGCAAGGACTTCCTGGGGCAGGGCTGGCCTCACCAGCTTCATCCTTCTGTCCTGGATGTGGGAGTCTCCCTCTTACTCCTCCTGCAGTGCCACGGGCCTGAGACTGAGCTCTCCAGCACCAGGCAGGGACAGGGCAGGTTAGCTGTGGTGTGAGCCGTGCAGATAAACAGGGGTGTATTTCCTGGTAGGTAGAGGAGTCAGGCCTTAGGGCAGCATGTTACATAAATATTTGACATTCATCTGGAATGACCTGCATAACTTGTCTATGTCATTGGCAGTTGCCAGCTCATCCCAATTGCATCCTTATTTCAGACTATCCAATTCCTCCCTCCTTGCAGAAGATCTCTTGGTGGGAGGACCATGCTCGAGCAACACTCTGCCCTGGGACTGAGCACAGCAGCTTCTTGGGGAAACGTGTTTCTGCATCTGCTTTGGATGTGAGGCAGATCCAGCCCCACGCTGGCTGGCAGAGCGCCTCGCAGGTGGCAGAGACAGCCCCGGGGCTTCCCGAGTGCTCTTGCTCAGCTCCGGTGCTGTTGACCTTGCAGCATGTTGATAGCATGTGCAGGTGGTGTTTTCAAATTCAAGTCACAGTGTTGCAGTTGGTCACAGGCAGCAGAGCTGGTCACCGAGTTCATCTCCTGTCCCCTGAAAAATGCTGCCCCTTATGCAACTGCACTGTTGGAGAATTTGCCATGTGTTCTTATGTTCCACCATCTGTATCTTTTGTCTGATTAAGCTCTTGCACACCCAGGGCTGTCCTTTCATCCTCATCCTGTGTCTGCATGGTGTTCGGCACAGCCAAGCCCCATGTCCCGTAGCCAGAGTTCCTGGGCGCTTCTGACAAACAGGTTCATGCTCTGAAAGTCATAAAATTTTCCACTGTTGTCCTTAACTGGCATAATGATCTCATCCTATATTGCCATGGGAGATGTTGCATGTCCACATCTTTGGGAGAACAGCTTGGGAAGGACCTCATTCAAGAAAACAGCAGAGATTCCTGTGCTTGGGACAATTTGCAAGCTTTGTTGTTCATGCTTAACAGATGAAACAGCAGTTGGGGGAGAGAGACGATTTTCCTGACATATGCACTACTACAGAAATACTTCTGTCTTTCAATAGGCTCTAGCAGTGAACTTTTTTTTTTTTTTTTTTTTTTTTTTTTTTTTCAGGAACAGCCAATAAAAAGCATGTTTTTTATCTTACTGCCATTTTGAGCTTTTGCATCCTGGCAGTATAAGCCTGGCTCCCCTCGTGGCAGATGAAAGGTGCCTGCACCTGGGAGCAGAGGCAGTGCTTCTCCCCTCTGGTGGCTGTCTGCAGTTTTATTTGCCTTTGCACAGCCCTTTTGAAATAATGGCCTTATTTCCTTTGGGCCTCCTCCCCCGCCCCCCGGCTGGAGTCCCTGAGCTGCCAAAATGCAGAGAGGTGTTTGGCTTGTCCTTGTGGCGGGGAGAGACCAGAGGAAAAATGAGGGTATGGGATGGGTCCTGTAAACAGGTCTCGTTCACCTATCAGCCAAGGCTTGACTGTAGCCAGGTGCTGCAGCAAAGGGGAAAGTCTTAACCTCAACTAGCACGACTAGAATTCAGGAGAAGAACAAGGCTTGTAAGATCAGACCTGCAGCATGTGAAGTGTGACTGCAGACACTGCTGGCAGAAGGGGAGGGAAGCTGTGAGGGAAGCTGCCTGCTGGCAGTGCCCTTCATGGCCTGGGGCTGGGCTGTCCCCTGTCAACAGCCGCTGCACACTCCTGATCCCTGCTCCATCCTTTCTTACGGTTTTCTCTTTATTCCTGTGATTTACTTAATTAGTCCACATGTGAGCTAAATTAAAGATAGTAGTATATAGCCATTCTGTGCTGCAGGGTGTTGAGGATGCTTTCTTGAGGCAGAGGATCCACATCCACTTCTGTTGTGCACATAGAAATAACCCCGTTGTGCAGGGCTTGGTGCAGGATGGCTTCTTCGTATTCCCAGCCCTACTTGGGTAAGAGATAATCTTAGAAGTAATTGGTGCACTAAGACTAAGAGGGGACTGCATGTGCTCCTTAGGAGATCTTTCCGTGTCCTGGAGACTTATGCCTATATCTTCAGGTACCTGGACAGCTTAGGTGGGGTTGCCCTGAACTGCTTTCCTGAAGGTCGACTCTGAAACAGACGGCCCCTGGAGCAAAGCAGCACATTCTGCCATTGCATTGTGATAATGCCAGTCTGCTGGGTCCCACAGGGTCCTCTGGGATGAGAGAGATTGAGAGAGGCTGCAAAAGCTCCAACCCCTGTGAGCAGAAGGACCAGATCCTGGGTATGTGGCAGATCTTGGAGGGTGTGAATCGGCAGCTGTAGCTCCAACTAGTGAGAACTTCAGAGCTGATGGCTCATGCCCTGAATTCCTGCTGGCTTTGAGGAAGCTCATCCACATGGCAACATCTCTATAGTATGCAGAGAGATGCAGGACAGTGTGGATACTGAAGCTGGAAAAACAAAGCATTCTGCAGGCTATGTTAGTCCCCAGCAGATCTGAGTCAACAGCAGTCAGGTTATCTAAGTATGTGTGCCAATGTGCTGTCCGCTCCTGCTGCAGGCTTGCAGGCTTTGGGATGCGCTGTGGAGTGCAGCGAGCAGTGGGAGCAGGGCTCTGCAGGAAGGCAGGCATGTGCCACAGGCTGGCTGTTCCCTCTGGGTGCCATGCACTCCCAATAGGGTGCCATTGTACCAGCATCACCTGTGCTGATCTCTGTAACTCCTCAGTGACTGAGACCTCAGGAAAGTTGGCTCCTTCATGGGATAACTCTGTATGCCCTGGATCATTGGATAGGGTGAAATGGAAGCATGAGGAAACACATCTCCAATCATGAAAGCCGAAATAAGTATGGCCAAATTTTTCATTCACTCCAAATCATCTTGCTGTCTTGCTAGCCCATGAAGCCCTATAGAAGGCAGGTCTAGCTGTTCCTAGCAGAGGGATGCTTTCCTCTCAGGGGAGGCAAAAATAATGCTCAAAAATTTCTGTGATATGGTGATTTAGTAGCCTTGTGGCCTCTGAAGAGTTCCAGGCTGTTCCCAAAGTAGTATCTAGCCAAATCTGTAAGCAACAAGGTTTTATTGAGTAGAGGAGAAATGCTCAAAACTTTTGGGGAGAAAATATAATACAGTCACCTGCACTTGCCCTTACCTCAGCACTTGTAGGTCAGGAGGCACTAACTGAGGCAGGCAGCCAGGCTTGGGGCAGGTGCTGTGGGCAGGGTGATTCAGGACAGGGCCTATGATACCAAGATCTTCTATGAGATGTTTGCATGTCTGGGCAGCCCATAGTTATTGGCCATCACCCCTGGCTCACACACTGTGGTCAGTGACACTGATTCCTCAGTGCATTTCAAAGTCTGCAGGCTGCGCGTTACCTCCGAGGGCTGCAGTGTCCCAGGAGGAGGCTGAGGGCCGCTGTGTCCCTGTGCAGGACACACAGCCCGCTGGCACCCTGCTCGGCTTCCCCACCCTCCAGTTTTGAATTGGGGTGGAAAGTGGAGGTTCTTCTGGCAGAGCAGTGGGGGAGAGGGGAATTGAAATTCTCCTGTCAGCTCAAAAAGTGTGCAGGCTTTTATGTGCTGCCTGCTGTCTGTGTCAGTGACTGTGAACTCTGCAAGAAGATGTGTTAGAATGTCTGGGAGTAACTGCAGGAAAAAAATCTTAGAGCGTGTGAGTCCTTCTCCTTGCTTAACTTTGTTTCCCTGTTTCCACATCAGGTCTAGAAATACTTTCTCTCAGGCCAAGAGCTGTTGTAGCTGCAGGTCTGTGATGATAAAGGAGTCCTACTTGACAAGGTGTATCTCTTTAGGACTGAGGCACTCTGCC
Source organism: Oxyura jamaicensis (assembly GCF_011077185.1). NCBI lineage: Eukaryota > Metazoa > Chordata > Aves > Anseriformes > Anatidae > Oxyura > Oxyura jamaicensis. The sequence goes on from NC_048912.1 coordinate 129,503, forward strand.
AAGTAGTGCTTGCAAGTGCACAGCAGGCAGAAGGAAATGGCTAAAACCAAGTCCCAGATGGAGAATCATCTGAGGAAGTAGCCAGGAGACACCAGGAGCCTGAGCTTCCAGAGTTGAGACCCTAAAGCTGCTGCTGCTTCCTGGCACTGATGGTTATGAACTCTGTTTGCTCACGTGGATTTAGGAATACGGCTTTAAAATCCTTACAGTCTTACTTCAGTCACTTTGTTTCCATGTGTTTTGGCCAGTTTTACCAGGCAGGGTGGCACTTCCCATCTTTGGGGAGGCGATTGGGGTGGTGAGAAGCCATAAAGGTCTGCTCACTGAAGCTGAGATTGTGCTGACAATCTCACTGCTGCAAAATATGAAGCAGTGGCCCACAGAACAGAATTTGTATTTCTTTTGCCATGTCCCTCCTGTCAGTTTGTAGCTTGTAGGGTAGTTGCTTCATTTTGATTTGAATTAGCACAGCCAGATGTTCCTAACTTCCTTGTTTTACTTTTTTCTTTCCAGTGGATCGTTGTAAAGAAGTACAGCAGATCCGAGATCAGCATCCAAACAAAATCCCAGTAAGTGCTGATTCTTGCTCTTCTCATAATTAACTGTTAAAGTAACTTCACTTGTGTTGCTGGGGCTTCCTATGCATTGGAATAAGCAAAAGGGTTTGAGCCTGCAGCTCTGTGAGATTGGGAGAAGATGGCCCAGATGGAGAGGGCTCACGTCACACCCTCCATGCTGGCAGGACTCGCAGCAAGCTGTGTTGCAGCTGCTGCCCTCTTCCTGCATCTCCAGTTTCTACTCCAGGCCTTTGGGTGAGTCCCCTTTTGCTGTGACAGAGGACCTGGAGGATTTGCAGCGTGCATGGCTTGGCTTTGTGCCCAGGGAAAGACAAATCTCTTGCCATGAGAGTGCTTCCTGAGGGGGTGAGGAAGAGCACTCTATGGGAAGAGCACTGTTGGTGTGTTTGTCTCACCCCACTAGAGACAAAGGAGTAGATAACCTGAACTCTACCTGAAAGAAGGAGTTTTTTGCTTGTGTTTGAAGGAAAATCACATCCTAGGATGATGCCTCGCTGTGTTTAAGATTTTCTGGCACATCTCATAAGGAGATAGGACAGCCCCCAGCTTTTACCTGTGTTTCACTATCCACTTTATGCCAGGGGCTGGCTTTCTGTCTCCACATTTCCTGAAGCTGGCTACATTTCCATGGCAAGAAATGCTGACTGCAGCAACACACAGCTCCTACTGAGGAGGCTGTGGGTGTGTGTCAGGGGTTGCTGCTTCCACTTGGTTCTCCTGGGAAGGAACCTCCAGCTGAGGCTGGCAGGTGGCTATGGGGTGACTCTGCCTCAGCTTCATGCCTCCTTGCTGGGAGCTCTAGCCACAGCCTGCAGCAGATGCTTTAGAAACCCATCTTCTGCCCCATTAGAGGATGGGCTCAGCTTATGCCTGCCCATTGGCCTCACCACTTACCGGCTCCAGCACTCTCCTTCTGGAGCCCATTGAAGTTGGGCCTTTGAGGAGCAGCTGCAAGCTTCAAACCAGCTCTGTTGAGTTGAAGGGTCTAAAATCAAAGAGGAACAATCCTGTTCAACCCAGCCTGCACTGGGGGTAGCAACAGGAGCAAGCCCAGGGCACTTCAATTCTCAGCTAAATGAGATCTGGTGACTCATGGACAGTGGTGCTGCAGAGGGAAGGCCAAGGCTGTGTTTGTGCTGTGCAAAGAAATATCTGCCAGGTTATAGGGTTAAACAAACAAACACGTCTGCACACTCACAGAGGAACACAGAGATGCAGTGTCAGGGGACCCAAAATAATACCCTGTCTCAGGACAGCGGTGGATGGAAACTTGAGTTATGTACTCGGAGGAACGGACAGCCTTCCCTGGGCTCCTGCCAGGGCTGTGCAGGGACCCTCAGCTTCAGCGTCCAAGGCCAACAGACATCAATATGAGTAAATGCCAGAGTGCCTTTGGGACTGAGTGGACACTGTACCTATTCCCACTGTGGGACTTCCACCCCGCTCAGCTGGACAGGGGGAGGCTGTTGATGATGGTAGCATTTACAGGAGTGTTGATCTTTGTGGCTGGCTATGTGTGGAGATCTGTATGTGTTATACACATGCATTGCTGTGTGTGCACATGCCTCCTGGGAATACATCCTTAGCCTTACTGATGATTGGACTTGGGGACATGGAGCCACAGCAGCCTTGCCTATGTCAGGTTGTCACATCTGGTCCCATTCCCTAACAAAATCCCTTACATCTCCAGTCTGGGCCCCACAACAAGAGATGAGTTTGTGGATGTTGCCCAGGCCTCTGCTGCAGTGGGACCGTGTCTCCCCAGGCTCTGCCCTAAGCCTTCCCACCTGTGCTGAGCTTGCTTTATGTCTGCAGAGGGTTCCCACCACGAGAGGGGGTGTCCCATGCTGAGGAACCCCTGGGCTGGGGCAGCAGCTTGGGAGAGGTTCTGTATACAAGCCCAGTGGCTTCAGGGATGTAATATTAGCATTTGATCATCCATTTACCTCCAGAGCTACACAATAACTTCTCGTCCATTGGCCACCTGTTCCTTTAGCCATTACCCGAATAGCAGCTCATGCTTTGGAAATAGAAACTCTTGGAGCTGTTCTACATGACAGACCCTGTGTCTGCTCAAGGCACAATGCAGCTGTTGCTTTAACAGCTGCGACATCTTCCTCAGCCCATTCTTGGATTAATTGAAAGGCTTTTCTTGGTGGGATGGAACTGTCTGGTAATTAGAGATAGCTACCTCTGTCTTTTTTAGACATGAGTGAGAAGTGAGACACAGCCCAGGTGTACAGGGCCCTCTACAGCTGAAGGTGTACGTGCAAGCAGTTGCTGTGTAGCTGCCCCTTTGTGCACATTCCTGTTAAAATCCTGAGCTCCAGGTGTTGCCTCTGTATCTCCCAGTGGCCAGAGCTGCATTCCTGTATGTGACTGTTGCAAGAGTCCAGCCCCTTGAAACTGTTCGTCTACCTGTAGCCAAAATACTCACTTGTGAAAGTGAAACTCAAATTAAACAGAATAGGATGGCTTTGTTTGTGCTTGCCTCCCCTCCTGCAGGGAGTAAGGGAAGTTAGGAAGTAGGTAAGTACATAAAATCACTCTTTGAGCCAGACCCTATATGGCAAAAGGGAGCAATACCTGTTTTTTTATGGTCTTTTGCTCTGGAAAAAGAGGAGACACATGGCCAGTGTGAGTACATGGGTGGATTGAGGGACCCTTCATATGTTGGTTGTCCTGTTTCTTTGGCTCCTGGGTTTCCCTTGTGTGATCTTTGGGGATGGGCTCTTCAGGTGGTGTTTAGGTGCAGAACTCCCACCAAGGTACCACTTGTACCTTGTACCACTCCCTTGTCTGGGCAATGCCTGGGGTGCAGGCTCTGTGCTAGGGGAGTGTCCTGTTACACCAGACTGGGAAGCTCTGCAAGTGATGAGCAGGCTGTGGAAGGAGCAGAGCCACCTCTCAGTGCTGTCTCCTGGGGGGACCGAGCTTGGCTCGAGTGCAGTGTCCTGCAGTCCCCTGCCTTCTGCTGGCTGCTGTGACTGGCAAGGTGCCTCTCTCCAGCACTGTTACTAGCTGGGCTTCAATTTGTTCCAGGCCAACATCCTTGGAGATTCCTCTCTGCAGGGGAGAAATGAGTCTCAGTAGCTAGTGGTAAATAAAGGCTGCAGTGCCCTCAGCTTTCTCTGTCTTGCAGGGTGGCAGCTTGGTGGTGGTGTCTGGGAATACCACCTTGTTCTCACTCCAGACTTCTCCCTTGCTGCTTCTGCTTGTGTTTAGCCTCACCTCCGCAATCCCTTCCACCACAGCAGGGGCTGACAAGCAGTGAAGGGCCACAGGCAAGTCCCAGTTGGCGTCCGTGTCCTTGGCCCCACTGTTCTGTTCCCCACAGCTCTGCATGGGGCATATGGCATTGCATGCGCTGCATATGCAGGGCTGCTCCTAATGGAGGTGCAGCCACACAAAAGGCGTGTTGTTCTGTGATTCATTCCCATCTTGTAGGTGTTGAGAACTCTCCTGGCTGTCTGGGAACAGCAAGACGAGTGCTGGTGAGGGGACCCTTCTCCAGGGCAGCCTCTGCTGCAGAGGGAGAGAGCAGGAGTGGGAATAGAGTGGGCAGGAGACCTTTTGCACTGGGAAGGGATCTGGGTGTTCTTCCACTGCACTTCTGACTGGGTCTGCAGGGACCCCAGAAACGCTCAGTGCTTTTATTTGTGGTCAGGCAGCAGGAGCTGCCTTGCTGCTGCTGACAAAAGCCGGTGTGTCAAGGCAAATCAAGCAGTGTTCCCTGTTCCTTCTGGATCCATGGAGCCATCTTCTGGGCAGCATGATCTCTGCATGCTGCTCCGTGCCCCTGCTGCCAAAGGCGTTTTTGGTCTCCCATCTATTTTTTTTGGAAAGGAGCTGGGAAAATGATCCACGGGAATTACCTTATAGTGAAAAATAATGGTCAGTCTCAACTTGCAGAAGACAATGAACTGATTAGTATATAAGTGTCCTTCTGTGGAGAAGATAGCTTAGGGACTGGAGAGATCTGGGAGTCAGTGTCACTGTAATGGGAATGTATTGAGCTTTATAAGAAATATCATTAATACCATGTAAATACCTAGCTCCTTCTTTCTTAGTATGCAAATAGTACATTTCCAGGTTGGTTTAGAATAGTGATTGTAGCTGTCAGCAGACATTCCTTAAGAGAAGAAATTCATTAATTATTGGTGGGAAAACTGAATAGAAATCCTTGTTTTGTCTTTTCAGAGTGTAGGTGTGTAACTTTGCCAAGCAAGATCTCTTGAAAGACGAGGAGGACAGGCTGGGCTGTTCCCTTGGTGGCACTGTGCTGAAGTGTCATGGAAGCTCCCTGCCACCGGGATAAGTGGCCATGGGTTCTGATGCATTTTGGAGTCAGTGTGGCTGACTGTTACCATGAGGAAGGGAACTGGCAAAATCCAACCCCACCTTTCTGAAGGAATGCCTTGGATGACTTTGCAGTTATTTATAAAAACTTTGCTTGTTTGGGAATATCCACAGCTTTTCCCAAACTGCAGCAGCTCAGCTTCATGGCACAGAAGGGATGGAAAATGTCTCCTGCTATGCAGAGGCTGTGTGGTCAGGACTGATCAGGTTGAGCAAGCTCCTCTTTCTCTCCACGCCCTCTCTACCATGTGTATGGGGAGTTGGGCCCTTCGCTCAGTTTTTGGTAAGTCTGAAAGTGATGTTAAAATACACTTTGCTGCTATTACAGATCTTCTGCATGTTAGGGGAGGCATCAGTCCGCTAGGGTGTACTGTTTCTCAGTCAGCCAGAGCAGTTGATGTTTTAGTTCACTTATCTTGGATGCTCTCCACTGTTTGGCTCTGGCAGACAGGCTGGGGCTGAAGAGCTGTCTGCAGCCAACCTGGCGGTCACTGCTTGTGTCCTTTTTTGTTTCTCTGCGGGGAGAAACAAAGTGGGGCCTTACTTCAACTTCTCCACTTGTATGACCTTGAGGCTATGGCTTGGGGCACTGTAAACTGAGGCTAACCCTGCTGTTGACTTTCTCCCCAGGTCATCATTGAACGCTATAAAGGGGAGAAACAGCTGCCAGTGCTGGACAAGACCAAGTTCCTTGTCCCAGACCATGTCAACATGAGTGAATTGGTCAAAATAATCCGGTGAGTAGGGTGGCCCTGACATGCTGTGAACACAGAGAGGTGGGGCAAGGGTGAGGCAAAGGCAGCTGCTGAGGGTGAGGATGGAGGACAGCACCGTGTTGTTGTAGTATGGACCAGTTGTTTGTGTGAGGGATGCCCAGCACCTGATGAAGGACTATGACCTCTCTCCCTCACAGGACGCTTCATGAGCTGACAAGGGGGACTCCAGTTCCCTTCCTGTATCCTTCAGCTCAGCTGGAAGAGTCCTCTCTGCTTTGCCCGAGGCAGCAGTGTTTGGAGAAAGGAGCTTTGCAGAGCCCCAGCTCCTGAGGCCTTAGAGCCCCTAGCAGCTCAGCATGGCTCACCAGCAGCATGTCCTGAGCGTATGGGAGGAGGTCCTGGTTGTGCTGGCCCAGTCCTATGTGAACAGCGTCATGGGGGGAGGCAGAACTTGCTCTCACAGTGAGTTGACCCGGGTCCTCCTGCCCTTGTCCCTCCAGGCGCCGCTTGCAGCTGAATCCCACCCAGGCTTTCTTCCTGCTGGTGAACCAGCACAGCATGGTGAGCGTGTCCACGCCCATCTCAGAGATCTATGAGCAGGAGAAGGATGAGGATGGCTTCCTCTACATGGTCTATGCTTCCCAGGAGACCTTTGGCTACTGAGGCCTGCTGAGAGGCGGCATGTGGAGACAGACGAACTGTGGTGCGCAGGCCCCTGGCCTTGGGAAACCGCACAATCGGGGGCTCGCAAGAGGGGACCTGTGCTGACTCCCTTCCTCTCCCTCCCCTTCCTTTCACCCTCTCACCAAAGAGGCTCATGGTGTGTACTGGACTCACACAACCCTTCACCTCTGTGTAGATAGTTTTGTTCCCTCCATACGCATGCACCTGTGTGCGTGTAGACCTGCAGACACCCAGGCGCACAAATTGGGCCTCAGCTTCCCGTCCCATCCCCTTAGCGTAACCCCTGCTGCTCTCACTGTGTGTATGTGCGTGTTTCTAGCCTACTGCCAGAATGGTTTGGCCAGTGGTGGAGAGAGGTGTCCTGGGACACTGAAGAGGACACTGTCACCTTCACTTTCAGCAAAGGGAGAGCTGCCTCCTTCTCCCAGACACTAATAAAGGGCAAGAAGTCTGCAAAAGCAGCAAACAAATGTTATCGTTGCTCCTGAGTTTTAATTGAATTATACCTGTATCAGATTCTTGGTGCTACTGAGTAGATGTAGGCATCTCTATAGGACTGTGGACAATGTATATTCTTTAGGTTTTTGTTTTTTGTTTTTTTGAGGAATAGGTTGGAATGGGGAGAGGGTAATTTTTCCTGTTTTCTGTGGGTAAATCAGGCTTTGTTGCACTTTAAGTCATAGTAGATGTCAGAGTGAAATTTACCTTTAATTTATACAGGTTTGCCATATATAGTGCTGCTCCTCTGTTGACAGTTGTACCTAGATTGTATTTGCTTTTTTTTTTTTTTTTATAGAACTTATTTCCCTTCTCTGTCTCTTCATTGCATGCAATTTTTCAGTCTCAATGTGACAATGAGTTTGTTCAAGGAATGTAATGATTTGTATTTGCTGTGTTCCCATTCCTGTTTTTCATGTATTATACCAAAAAATGTATATGATAAAATTCCACCCAGTTTAATCTATACAAAGGTACATATATAAATATATATATAATAAATATAAATTTAAGTTGTGTCTTATAGGAATGTTCTGTTTCCATCTCATTTTTCTATGTTAACCTGTCCCTCCTATCAGGTAAGAGCACATGCTCCCCATGTTTGCTACTGCATTGCATGCCCAGTCCCTGGTTAGTCCAAGCTATGGCAAAAGTTGCTGGCTTGGGTTGATGGACTAGGGCAAAGGTAGAAGCTTGGTCTGGAGGACAGAGCACAGGATAGTGATGTAGGAAACATGGTTATCTTTAACCTGTTTGTGACAAAGTGTTAGGTAAGTCTCTTGTGACTGAGTTTATTCATCTGGGGAAAAAATGTCTCCTAGCTAGGGCCAGTAACACTAGGATTGATACTAGGATTTCCCTTCAAGTTCTTTATGTTGAAGTAAATAAATCAGCCCCTCCCCATCCCGCTGCCTCCCATGGGATGGGCAGGGGCTGGGGTGCCCCAATGGCAGGAGGTGGGGGTGTCCTGGGATGTGTCTTAATAAGTAGTCTCCAGCTGTGCTGACTTCCATTGCTCACATTCATTTATTATATTAAAACACTGACAAAACACATCACATCATGATCTATATATATAAATTTATTTTTATACAGTTATAAATTTATATATATAAGACCCTTAAACTTCTGTATACTCACACAAAGTTTGGGATAGCTTCACTGGCTACAACAAAAGTATTTTTGTTATGAAAACACAAAAAGGGGATGTGCAAATATCAAAAACGCTGAAAAATAAAAATAATAACAAGTGCAAAATGAATGAAAGTGCAAAAAGGCTTTATCATAATCACACTCTTTCCAAAACATACCCCTCTTTTTCTCCTCCCAAGAAGGAAGGGGTGGATCAGAGGGACTGAGCTGTGCTGCAGCACTCGGCTATTTCCCTCTCCTGTGCACCAAGGGGTCACCCCAAAGAGGTTGAGGACTGAGGAATGGAAGAGCAGAAGCATCCAAGTTGTGTTTCTCTCAAGGCTCCCTCCTCTTCTCCAACTCCTTTCATTTCACTCAACTCCTCCGACTGCCTCTGCAGGAGGCAGCTGCCCTAAGCCATAATCACACCCAGACAAACTTGGTCTCTGGCAAGACAGAAAATTGCCACCCTCCTTGCTGAGCTTCAGGCTGGCTGCTCTCAGAAATGGAGACCTCAGTCTCGCACCATCATGCTGTCTGTTTCCACAAGGAAAATCCCTTCTCAAGAGGCTCCAACCATCCCCATGCACCCAGAGCCACCTGTGGAACAGCCACCCCAGAAGATGCCTTGTGCCTGAGGCCAGTGTTTGGTGGGACATCCCACATGGCTCCAGCAGGAACAGGAACAATGGGAGCACAGGCGTGGGGACCCTCTAGCCACAAATACATTTGACTTCAAAAACCCTTCATTGACTTAGAAGCTTTTGCTGTCATCACAGCTCTCAGGAAGGCCCCAGACCTGTGGGCCCAATTCAGTCCCTGTGTTGACTCCAGCTTCTCGGTGACATGCCAGTGGATGTTCCTGCAGAGTCTCGTTGGGCGAAAAGGGAAGGAAACTTTGGGCCTTCTGCCTTGGTCACAACTGCCCTTGATGCTTCCTGAAGAGGGCCTCCTGGTCAATGCTCTGTGGAGACAGAGGACTTGCCAAGCCAGGGGTGCAAGCGAACCTTCCTTCTCCTTGCCTCCTTCTTGGGACCAGAGACAACTTCTGCTCATGGAGAATGTGTTGCCTGAGACCCTGGGCCGGGGTCTGCCACCTCCATGGCTTCAGAGACCATCACAATAAAACAGCATCACACCAACAGTGGAGGACATGATATTGTGATTTTTCCACACTGGTACCCACAAACACCCATCCACATGTACACACAATACTTTGGGTTTGGTTTCCTTTTTAAAGGAAAGAAAAAGCCTTAAAAGATTTAACAGCAAATAGCCCTTGACCATCTACAAACCCTATAACTCTTTCACCTAAAACAACCCAGAAGATTTGTACCCAAAGGGTTGAGAGGAGCCAGCCTAAGAGGCTGAAGAACTGGTGTTCAAGCAGCAGGCAAGTGTGTGCAGCAGAGACCCTCCCCTTTCAAGTGGGGCTGGTTTTCCTGACAGCTGCTCCCTGGGCAGAGCTCAGACCCTGCAGAGGCTGGGATCCAGCTCTGCAGCCAGACCTCACAGCCAAGGGAAAACACCTCAGCAGTCTTGTCCAGTTTGGGGCTGCTTGCTTAGAGGGAGGTCAGAAGAGCCCAGGTGAGGCATTATGCCATTGGCATAGCTTACTGCTGATGCCGAAGGCTGGCACAGTACAGAGCACGTGCCTCTGCCTGTTTGCCTGCTGCCCAGGCAGAGCACGGCTCAAACACATGCAACAGAGCAAGAGCTGATGGCACTGGCTGTGCCTGGTCTTGAAAGCTTTACGGCGCCTCTTCCCCTTCAGCAGGGATCTTCTGAACTCACCACTACCTCTGCTTCCCAGGGCAGCCCTGTGAGAAACAAGACGCTCCATCATTCACCCCAGTTTCAGATCTGACACGCCTCTCCTAGCACCCAGTGACACTGCTTAGTCCCTTCTCCAGCAGGAGGAATGGCTTTGCGTAAGGGAAGGGAGTAGATGAGAACAGGATGTTCATAAGTTGTTTCCTTACAAGTCCAATAATCACATCCTATGCAAGACTAAGAGCCAAGCAGGAACAATTCCAGATCACACCTGAAGATGTCTCAGGGCTTGCACAAAGAGTCCCACAGCTGAAGGGCCTAGGCCTGCTCTTCCTCTCCCCTAGCACACGATGGCCCAGAAAGACGCTCCCCATTAGCTGAAGAGACCACTTTCAGGACCATTTACCATGAATCAAAAGTGACTAGGCGTAACTGTGGGACCCAGTTTTTCTTTCCTACTCACCCTCTCTCCACAGCTGGCCACACCACAGTGCTTGAAAAGGTGAAAGAAAGGGAAAAAGGAAAGGAGAGGGAGAGCTAACTCAAACCCAAGCATTGCCAAAATAAATACGTGGACTAGTTTCAAGTCCTGCATAAAGAGCAAGCAGCAGACATTTCAAGAGCAGGTCAAATGTGACCCCATATATTCAGTAACAAAGAGTCAAAATGCTACATTTCCATGGGAATCCTAGAACAGATTGACCCACGTATAACAGTGGCTTCCAAGGCAGTTCTGCTCCAAGGGACATTGCTAGGGCACTTACAAAGACCCTTAATCTCTGTCTTTGGACACTGGAAAAGGGAGAAAAAATGTTTTGCTCTGGCATGTCATACTTGGGAATGAGAAAGAAAGTGGATGTGGGACTTGGATAACATCACTGTACACTATGGAGAGCCCTTGGGTTGAGTGGCTGCCCTCCAGCGCTGCACTGCCACACCACTGCTCCAGCAGCACCCGCAGGATGACAAAATACAGCAAGTGCAGCATGGGTGCTACAGGGCTCATCCCCAGTACCTGGGAACACACGGAATATCTGAATGTGCCAAGAACCTCCTCCATTGCAAGGGAGATTTATGTGGGCATTTCCGAAGTGCTTGCACCCTTGTTGGAAATGTGGCATGTTACTAAAAGGACAGGAGGAAGGCAGGGAGGCAGGCAGGCAGGCAGGCAGGAAGGCAGGCAGGCAGGAAGGCAGGAAGGCAGGCAGGCAGGAAGGCAGGCAGGCAGGCAGGCAGGCAGGCAGGCAGGAAGGAAGGAAGGAAGGAAGGAAGGAAGGAAAGAAAAACAGCTGCTGGCTTTCTTTCGGTTTGAAGGGAAGGAACCTAGAAGACAGCAGAGGATCCTGCTCTTTACACAGGAAAGCCTGGGGGCCTCTCAAGGGCAAAAAAAGGGGGAGAAGGCAGCTTGACAGGATCGAGTCAGTCAAGTCAGGAATGCTTTAGGAACCAAGCCCTGATTCTGCCTACAGATAGATACTTTTTGCCCTTGGCAGTGGTCTCAGCTCTAGAAAGGACCTTGCTCCTAAGCACAGAATCACAAAATGGCTTGGGTTGGAAGGGACCTTTAAAGATGATCTAACTCCATACCCCCTGCCATAGGCAGGGATGCCACCCACGAGATCAGGTTCACCAAGGCCCCAAGTGGGCCAAAGCAGGCCTGACTCACAGAGGATTTTTTTAATTGCTGCAGGAGGGGAAAAAATTAACCAAGCATTGTTTCTCCCAGAGACACATCGTCAAAGACAGCCTGAAGTGCAAGTGGAAATGGAGCTTGTTCTGCATCCAACCAGCCCTAACCCCATGGATTTGCTGCATTACAGTAAAGAGGAATAGAACACAGATGCTGGTCATGGGCAGAGCTGCAGCCAGGAAACACTGCTCCCAGTGGGGGAAAGATGGGCCACTAGTTCCCAGTGCAGTGAAGGGGCAAAGCAAAGTTATCATCTAGTCTCAAGTCACAAGATTTCAGACAGGAACAGGCAAAATGAGCAGAAGCTCCTTGGGAGCATCCAAGCCCTCTGAGAGGAACACAATGAGAAAAAAAAAAAAATCTCTCAGCTGCTGAGCAAAAGCAAGACCAGCCTGCGAGTATGTACCCTTATCTCAGTGGCTTAAGCTGTGGTGCCAGTGCCCAGCTGCTACAACCTCCGCACTGGTCCACCATCCCTGAACACACCCAAATAGGTGCAGCCATATCAGGACATTGGGGCAGCTTTCGCACTGAGGCAGGCTAGTCCCACATCCACCTGCTGCCTGTGTAGCCACCCCTAAGACTCATGGTCAGCTTGTACCCAGCGCTGGAGCAGAGAGGCAGCGTGGAGAGAGAGTGAGGGAGAGGACAGGAGATGGACCAGTGGGAGAGCAGAGATGCTGCAGGACACGACAAGCTGCAGGTGGTCGGGGGAATCTCAGTCCTGGCCAGACAGTTTGGCAGCACCAGTGCTGAAGGAAGGTCCCAACGGGGCCCAAGAAAAGTCACTTTAAGGTGTCATCAGCATTCTTGAACATGAGGATGGCATTGTAGATCTTGAGTGCTGGGCCCAGCTTAACACTCATAATCTTGACGATGTCAGCCTGAGTAAGCAAGAGGAATGCTTCGCCATCAATCATCTGGAGAGGAGAGCAGGGACAGAGGAGAGCATTCACCAACAACCCAGGCTGTGACCTCCCAGAGACAGACAGCGCAGTTACTCTCTGGGGACATGCACAGCTACATTCACAGCCCTTGGTGGGCTGCCACAGCAGCATTCCTGTTTACATGCAGGGTCCACCCACGGTGCTCCCACACTGCCTCAGATAAGACAGAGCTGGGAACTCATGCACCCGGGATTGGGGCAGGGATGGGGAAAGGCCCATCCAGGGGCTGGCCCAGACAGTCCCATTGGAGCTGGCCCAGGCTCTGGGAACAGGACAGACAACAGGCAAGCCACTCTGGGCAAACACCAAGCCATTCCCTGCTCCAGGCCCCATCATGGATGGAGGCTGCCCCCAGCTTGGCTTTGCATGCTGAGCACCCTTAAAGCACAGAGGCTGTTTATTAACAGGCTGGGACATTTGCTGTACGCAGCATGTCTGTGATCAGCCTGCCCTGGGTGCATTGCACATGCTAGACAGCCGTTCTCTTTGTGTGTCTGTTCACAGAGGGGTCTAAAAATCATGAACCTCCTTGATGGACAGCAGTGTTGCCAAACTGATATGTTGATGAGGGGATGCAGGAGGGAAAAGATGAATGGATGTGGATTAAGCAGTTTCCCTCAGGAGGCAATGATGCTACCGAGACTGCAGCACTATGCTCCCTACTACCCCATCCCAACCTCCTCAGAGGGTTCATCCCTCACCCATGCAGCACAGACCACAGCAGCATGAGTTAGGGGTCACAATCTCCCTCCTGTTACCCTCTGCACAAGCAGACAGCTACACATTGGAATGCAGCATGGGAATGGCTACCAGGTGGAGGACATGCTCTAAGCATCTAGGAAACAGCACTGGCCAGTTCTTCCCTCCCCTGTTGGCAAACAGCTGCCTGCACTCATCCTCCAGCCCTTCTCACCTCATCCTTGAAGAGTTTGGCTTGGTCCTCGCAACCCGTCAGAGTCTGAACAAAGCTAAAAACCTGGAACAAACAGAGAGAAATGTCAAGGTGGAAGCAATGTTTCTGGCTGCAGACACCCTACAAGCCCACATCCTCATTTCCACAGAAGCATTTTTGGCTCCTGTAAGATAACATGTTCCTGTTAGGGCAAAGTGCTGCAGTTGCAGCACTCTCCCTAGAGATCCTTCTTGGACCAAGGCATGGGTGTCAGCCTTCTCCAGCCCCAGAGTAGCAAATGCTACAGCCGTTTTATCTCCAGTAAGCCATCTTTAGCACAGCAAGATGATTCCAACATGGGGCTGGGGCAGGAGTGGTGCACACAGGTTAAAATGGAAATCAGGCAGGGCTGTCTGCTGGGGCTGACTCTCCAATGCCAGAGGCCACCTACACAGGCCTCAAAAACAGCTGTTAGAGATGCCAAAGAAAGTGAATGAAGGTGACAAGGAAGAATCAGATGTAAAGATTTCTTCAGAGGAGACACAGGAAAGTGACTCCTTATTTGCAGTCTACAGTTTTGCGTTGCTGTTGTTTTACTTAGAAAAGATGAAACTGACTTATTTGTAAAACTGCATCATGCTAAATGAAGAGACTGCTGTTTACCTTCACCTGCCTGCCCTGCTAATGTCACATTCAAGTCAAGCTAGAATCTGGTAGTTGTGCATATGCTCCCAGCAGCTGCCTGAAGGGCAGGTGACTGGCAGCTGTCCACACTGTATGCTGCAAGGGGCACTTTCTTGATAGCCTAGGGAAGAGGCCACTAAAGCCCTTCTGTGTACACGTACCATGGCACTGCACAGCCAGCTGGACTTCTCCCAGTCATGCCAGTGGTTTAGAAGCCAGCACGCAACCTCCAAAACTGCCTTACCTCATCGATGGTCCACTTCGCCACTGTGGTTGCTGTGATGCCAGCCACCCCTGGCAGGAGTTTGCAATGCTGTTCCCAGCAGAGTGACAGAGAGCGGTCAGGATGGGCAGACAGGGCAGACATGAAGAGCGACTGGTGCATATTGTCTGAAGAAATAGCTGGCAATAAAAATGCAAGGTGTGACACAAGGAAGAGCTATGAGAACATCCCATCCCATCCTACAAGCCTTGGAGAGGACTCTGTTCAGTGACAGGCCTGGGTCTAGGAGCAGATGGTTTCATGGGTCCAAGTTATCAAGAGCTAGTGGTTGTCCCTTGAATTAACAGGAGAATAATGCATCAAAGGCTTCAGTTTGGTGGGATTGCGGATGGTAAAGGAAGAAGTTTAGCAACAAGCTTGACTTTGCCTTGTTTTCACCACCTTCACTCTGCTTTCCATACTGTACTAAATTTCCAAGACAAATTTCACACCAGAATGTCATCCCTTGTCATTCAGTCCATTTCAGGTTTTTAACAAAGCTTTAAGCCCTTGTCTCTGCTCCAGTGCACCAATGATAACTTCCAATAAGAGATCTTCATTCAGTTCCAGTACTAGGGTAAACACCAGGCCATGCCCATGGTAAAACTGATACTGGCTAGAAGAAATAGCTTTCCACCTGAGAGCCATTTACTGTCTTACGTTGATCATCAGAATTAAATGCCAAACAAGTACTGTTGTTCATCAACAGTTTCTGTACTGTAGCAGTACAGAAGCAGGCACCTCATACTGAGGTTCTGGGGTACAGCATCCATAGGATGAAGGCACAGGTCTGGATAAGACAAAGTGCCTAGGAAAATGCACTGCCACAGAGAGAGGGTCCTAATTCCCTATCCTATAGTACTCAAAGATTCACAGATATAAATCAAGAGAAGTGACAAGGGTCCCAGCAGAACTCTGGTAAGAGGCATGGACAACCCTTCTCAGATGGCTGGCTTTGACATCATGAGCTCTACACAGCCTCTCAGTTTGGTGCTGACCTCTGCAAAGTCTGACTGAGCGAGCCAAGGAGAGACCTGCATCTGCTAGCCACCACCTCGGCTCCCCTAGTCTCACTTTTACTCTGAGAAGACACTGTGGTAGAAGGAACACACTTACTTTGGAAGTCTTCCTGCTGGATCTTCCGGTACTTTGGAGGTCGCCCTCTAAAGAGACAGGAAAACTGATTTCCAACTGGGTTGGGACTGGCCCAAGTGCCCTTCTCCACACTGCACAGGGCAATGCCTTGACAGTAGGAGTAAGGATTACCTCTCAGACCCTGGTAAAAAGGGTTGACAGCCAATAACACAAAATGTGAAACAAAAAAACAGGAGAGGTGCCTGAGGTGACCCAAGAGAGCTGCAATAACAAATGTCAGCTGTCTGCAAGCACACTGCTCTACAGGCACGGAGCCTCTCCAGCTCAGCCATCCGTCCTAGGGATGCCAAGTGTAGTACAGGTGCCCTGCACTGCTGCACGGGGCTTGCCAGGCGTGGCCCTACCTCCCATGGTGCCGGGATTTCTTCCGCTGAGGGAAGCCCATCAGGTTCCTCTTGCGAGCTGAGGCCTCAGTGTCGGACAAGTCTGCCTTGAGTCTGCCCTGATTCTTCTCTGCCAGCGGGCACCCTGAGAGGCAGTAGTGGGCTGTGAATCTCCCAGTCACATGTCCTGACCCATCACAGCCTGGTGTGGGGCACTTCCTAGGCAGCAGACAGGGAGGCAAGAGTTAGACTCAGCATGGGGCAGGACAGGGGTGAAGCCACCTGGATGGAAGCAAGGCCACACTTCTGCCCTCAGCCGCAGGAAGCCATAGCCCAGGCCATACAAAGTGTAGTGCAGACTTGCTGAACAAATTCCCTGGTCCAGGGTGCGATGTGCGCTGGCTCACAGGCAGGGCAAACCTAGCTCCTCCTCCAGGTACAAACACCTCTCCTACCTTCTCTGCTGCCATCACAGCCAACCTGTATAAGTCACCAGAATGCTGATCAAGCAGGTCAGTGGGGTTCATAAGATTTTCCATCCTCCCTTCCCCACAGGCATCCAGACTAGCCTCAGAGTAAGGAAGAAGCATGTGTTATGACTGTGGACAGTAGAGAAGCCCTCGGGAGCCAGATCTGCCTCTCTAATCCTCAAGTACTCTCTGCTGTAGTCACTCCTCTGCTCTGATGCCAGCCTGCCATGCTGAGATCAGCATTACATCGGTCCCGATTTCCCCTGAAAAAGTTCATGCAAGCAACTGGCAAAGCCCTGAGAATATGCAACACCCCCTCTCAGTACTTCCCAGATTACAACCTCACAGAGAAAGGGTATCCATGAGGGGTGGGAGGAATATCATCCTCAAAGCCATGTTCATCCATCCATGAACACTGTCTTAAAAGTATGTAGGGGCTGTCCCCTACAAGGCCTATACGACCCTTTGGCAGATGGGCATGAAGAATGTCCCCAGAAGTTATAGGGGGACACAGGGCATGCACAGGTGGGGACGCACCAAGTTGTCAGGAGTTCCCCTAGCAGCGGGCTCCAGACTGTCTCACAGGCTTGGCCCAGAGAAAGCAAGAGCTGCCCCTGAGCTGGAGGCAGAGCCAGGCACAGGCTGGGTGCAGGTGCTGGTTGCTGACAGTTGCAGGGGTGTGCGGGTGCAGGGGAGCAGAGGAAGGCCCAGGCACAGGGCTGGCATGGGAGCCCTGCCCCTCTGAGCCAAGCTGGGGAGCTCACCTGTGGTGAAAGCTGTACTTGGAGCTCTTGGTGTGAGGCATGTTCTTGCAGCCCAGGGTTGGGCAGCCCCCATGGGAAGAGGAGGCTGCTTCCTTTGGCCCTAGACCAGATGGAGAACAGGGGACACATTGCTGTGGCCATAACCCCAGGCAGAACCAGGGCTCAAGGCTCCCTGCCTGCGCCACACAGGAAGGATTTTCCCAACCCTGCAGTAAAAGCCCTTCCTCCCTGCCCACCCTTGGCTAGCACCATGACCGCATCCTCCCTTTTCTGCACATGGACAGGTGATGGTGACAGTGGGGATCTGGCACACTTGGGCCCTGGTATGAGGGGATGCCCAGGCCCATAACTTACTAAGAGGAGGCTGCAGTGGGTGCCCAGTTTTTGAGCACCAGCCTATGGGGTGGATGTCCGGATGATCTGCATCAATCCAGAAATCATACACATGGCTCCAGCCGTCAAAATGGATCTGGGGAGATAAGTAGAGAGGTCACCCTTTAAACCTCAGGGCACCTCTCTGAGGAGCTCTGGAGCCTTCCAAGTTGACAGCAAGAAGCAGAGCAAAGCTGAACTGAAACACAAGACTCTGCTCTGCTCCTGGAACCAGGCACTGGGACCTGCCATCTTACACACTGCGTGCTTCCACAGACCTCTGTAGAAATTGCCATTGCATCTGGCAGTGGGTTTGGAAGGGCAGGAGCAAGCCAGCACAGCACCTGGACACAGGCTCAGCACTGAGACTCCAGAACCCACCTTTATCCTATGATCTTCCACATCCTCCACACTAGCCACTCGGATGAAGGAAGGAGTTCTTCTGTCCACTGCCTCCAGCTTCATGTTGACCAGGAAGCCATGGGGTGGGCGCTGGGACAAAAAAAAAAAAAAAAAAAAAAAAAAGCCCAGATCAGCAGATTCCATGCTCCAGGTTCACATGACTCTCAGATGCTGATTTGCTTTCCCAGCAGCAAATTTGTTCCAAAAGCCTAGCTCCTAGCCCTGTCCCCTGTCCTGTCCAGGTAAGAATAGCTCATGGTGAACACCAGGAGAGAGTGAGGACAGCCCTCCGTATCTGAGCTGTGTTATTAACAAGATGGGAAATCTTTGCCCAAGGGAAGAAGGCCTTCAAGAGACACATTTGGGGCATTTATAGCACAGCTGCACTTGGCTGGATACATCTGCTGTTGCAGCAATTGGAGACAACTATCAAGCAAACTTAAATGATTTCCCATCACACAGCTTCTGTCTAGCAAGGGTGATGGTCATACTTCCCATTTTTCTGAGTTTTGAACTATTTGCCCAGGATAGCTCTGACTTCTGAACTTAGACTGTAGATCCAGATCCCAGGCCTGTGGCAGGAGAATACTAAACATCATTTTACTTTTCATAAAAGTGAAGACCTGACAATGGAGAAAACCTGAATTCCTGCCCAGGCACAATGGAGCAGACAATTTGGTACTCACCACTTTAAAGGCCCAAGCTGGAACAGCAGATGCTCCAGTTTCTTTTAAGTACTTTTCCCAGATGAAGTTGTCAGGGTCAGGATAATCTAGAAGGGGGAAGATGCAGAAGGTGAGACACAAACTAGAAGACATCAAGTATCCCAGAATATACTACTGCCTTGAAGGACAGAGGCAACCAAACCTGTGTCAGGCATGTGGGAATCTGGGAGACATTGAGATGTGCAACTATTTCCTTGTGGACCATAAAACCCAGGGTGAAGGGAAGCAGAAACATTTGGGCCTGCATATATATCTTGTCTCTTCCTGACCTCTCCTCGTGGCCTGACACAAACACCATGCTGTACCTGAACACATGTACAAGAACCTCGGCTGTGACTTCGCTGAAGGAAACTGCCCAGGCCTGCAGGCAAGCACAGGCTATGGGGTTTGAGCCCCAAGGCACTCTGTCCCACCCTAGAAGGCCAATCCCTGAGGTGATGCACCAGTGAAGGCTGTGTTCCCCAGCCACCAGCTCACCTTGAGGAGGTGTGAGGGGTTTGCCATGCTCCTGACACCATCCGACCGGGTGGATGTATGGACTGCTGGGGTCACACCTAGAAGACATACCTGTACTGTTATACAGGACTGAAATACCTGGCTCACCACTGCCAGACAGTGCAGGCTGCCAGGGTCCTGAGCAGGCCAGCCAACAGCACAGCCGAGACCTGCACCACCAGCAAAAGCCCCTGTGGAAATGAAGGCTTTGTACAGCACCCTTATCGCTGAGTGACCCAGGCCCTAGCAGAGCAAGGGCTATTGTGGGAGCACACAAGCTCACTGGAGCAGGACACAAATGCGCGCTGGGTGCAAGCCCTGCATCAGGGCTGCCCAGAGAAAGCAACCCCATGGGGAGGGAGATATGCCATGCCTTTCAGAGCTCAGAGCAGTTGGATCTGGGCAACATGGGGGGCTCACACCCTGGTCACAACTTTAAGTACACCACAGAACACTCGAGGACATAGCATGCAGCAGACATTGCTGTGCCCAACACCAGTGTGCAAGGAGCAGCCATAGACAGAAAACTGCTTCAGCCCCACAGCTCCTTGTATTGCAAAGTGAGAGAGAACATCAGATAGCTTCAGCCACAAAGCAGGAAGCAGAACTGTTCTCACCCCTTCTTGTATTACTTGACCTTAATCGGCCTCAACTGGGACACCTCCCCACTCACACACACCAGGTCAAACAATTACCCACCCATCAGCCCATGGCTTGTGATCAGGCCTGTCTTAGCCCTGTGTTAACCAGAAGGCCATGGCAATAGCCTAGAAGGTGACACTGGACAGGTAAAGTTTGTACCCCAGCATAGGTGGGTGACCCCCTGCCTCACAGTCATAATGTTCTCAAGTTGGGCCAGGAGAGTTTTGGATTGAATATTAAGAATTTCGTCATTAAGCCTCTGTGCACTTACCAGTAGTCGTAAGTATCATCCCAGTTGTCAAAGTGCACCAAAAAGCGATTGTCCACCACGTCAGTCACTGTGGCAACACAGATCAGGGAAGGGTTCATGCGGTCCACAGCCTCAAGCTTCATGCCCACCTCAAAGCCTGGAGGAGCCTCGTGCTGGGAGGAGAGAGGGGCAGGTTTCTTTCACAGCCTAGATTCCAGCACACTTGTTACTGCTTACCTTGCCCACTGCAAGAGGGCACCTGCCCCAAACCAGATCTCTGGCCTCCAGGAAGGCCCAGGACCACTTAGGGTCCCAGAAGAGCAGTGCCCTCCTGGGCGCACAAGAAAACAGGCAGAGGGTAAGTAACAGCCTGGTGACAAAAATAAAGAGGAAAAAGGTCTTCAAACCCTCAGGATCTCCTATAAACAAAGAGAAAAGCAGCCTCCAACTTACACTGATTCAGATTTAGCATTACATTTGTAGTCATGCTCCCCCAGTGGTAGCAGTTACTAATTCCCTAGGCTTGGCCAGAAAAGGTGGGACAGTGCCCTGTATCCTACCTTACCTTTAATACTTGGATCCAAAACCTGTGCAAAACGCTGTCATGCATGCTAGTGGGATTGTTGCAGCAAATATATCCCCACCTTGGCAAGGAACCCATTGGTCAAGGAGGAGGATTTAGACACAGTAAATAACGTGAAGAGGCTGATTTATCAGGAGGCTGTTTCCTCTGCAGCTGACAAAGAAACCATGAGGACTTTGCATTCCACTGTACTCTCACTTCCCTTACCCAAGCTGCCATATGAAAAAAAGGTAGAGACAGAGATAATGAAGACAGAAAACAGTGGCAAAAGAACTATACTTATGGAACATTAACTGTTTTTGTTTTGGTTTTCTTTGGCAAAATAATTGTTGAGAGCAATGGCTCTCATTGGCCCAAACCAATACCCTTGTGACAGATGTAACTGTCCATGAGATGGACCTAGATGAAACAGCGAATCAGATCAGCTCCAATTCTGGGCACACCAAACTAGTGTCCAAGTTACAGATCCTCGGCAGCAAAGCATGCCACATCTCGATAAGCAATGCAATCAGTGCACTCTCCTGGCCCTCTGCACTGTGGGTTTGAGAAGTGTGGGGTGGACAGAGAAAAGCCCACCACTCAGTCAGAGGGGAACCTGAAGGTTCTGGCAAGAACGAGAAGCTGCCACTCACAGTATTTCGGATTACGAAGAGTTGCTTAGGAGCTGCTTGAGCCTTTGTTATCTTCAGATAGTTTGTCCAGCTGAATTCTTCCTCCTTATAACCTAAAACCCCTCATGAAGAGATATGAGAGCAGCAAGTTCACAGAGAGCCAGAAAGAAGCCAATGTGGCTGAGCCCAGCCATCCTAATACATCCAGCCCTCACCCTGCCAAGTGTGTCCAGCTGCAGGTAGACGGGTTTTTGAACAGCCCTTGACCACCCACAGCCCATGGTTGAAGCCAATAGATGATTTCTAATTGCTATGAAATGTTAGTAATGGACTGGAGAAACAGAGCTCAGTTCCTCCCCAGAGAGTACTGGTCCTGCCTGCCCCAAGGGTGCACTGTACCCGGGTCAGGGCAGCACAGCCACCAGGCTCTGGCCTGGCACCGGGACATCCAGGGTAATGGGGCTTTGACCCAGAATAGGAATGAGCAGAGAAGTTTAGTCACAATAGATACCTGAAGAGGTGTCATGGGGCAACCCCCAGCACAGTATCATCCCTCCTGGGACCCATGGAGCCACCCTGTCCCCATTTCTGACTCTTTGACTGGGGACCCATTATTCACCCCCTTCCTTCAACAGGGCCTGCTGACCAAGACTCTTCAACTCCTTACCTTTTGGAGGCTGGAGTTTATGTCCTGTCTCCTCAAACCAGCCCGCAGGATGAATGTCAGGGGAGTCAGCATTCAGCCAGAAATCATGACACTCAGAGTAGCCATCAAAGTGGAGGCGCATCCGGTAACCACACACCTACCCACAGGGAGAGCAGGAGAAGGAAAGGATCATGGAAATCTCCTACTGTCCCTGATTAGGTGTGCCACACACCACTCCTCCCATGCACCATTTCAGCATAGCACTTAAGGAAGCACTTAAGAGCCACAATCATATGCCAGTGCACAAATTAGGAGGCATGTGACAGTCCCAAGAGGTGTCTGACATGAAGCAAGGCAAGTGCAAGGCCTCCACAAGCCATCTCTAAGCAGAAGGGTTCAGGCTGGTGGGACACTTTTGTATTCAATGCATCTGATGGATCCAGCATGTGCAAAGATTCCCTTTTCTGCACCTGGGAAGGTGCTCACACAGAGGTTTTGGCTAAACGCCATGTTGGTTTTGTGAAATCTCTAGCAGCAAGAACAATGGCTCATCTCCCTGGCTGCCTATGGGTCCGAGGAGCATTGCAACGCAAGGCTGTTTTGGGGGCATGCCATGGGGCCACATGGAGAGTCCTGGAGACAGAGGGCCTCCACAGACACAAGAAAGGGCAATGAGGCAACTTCACACCTTTCATCTCCAGGGCGCAGACCTGTCTGATTGGCATCAACTCAAAAGTAAAACACTGTTGCCATCACCACTATTTCTTCCCCCATTGCCCTGCTGTGTCAGGGTGGTGGAGATATTAACGAGGCTGGGATACGGCAGCTGCTCCACTGTACTGTCTCCTGCCCATACAAACTAGAAGGAAATGTGACTGAGGTGCCGGACTGCCAGCTCATCCCATATGGTGCTGGCAGCAGCGTGCAGGCAAGTGCCCTCCACCAGTGCCCCAGGAGGACCTCCTGTCCTGTAGCGCCTCCTGCTGGGCAGGTATGAGGAGCCCATGGAGGGACTGAGGGACGAGGAAACCAAAGGCACCTTACCTCAGCCACTGTCAGGATAAAGTACATGGATGGGTGTTGTGGGTCGATTCCCTCCAGCTTCATCCCCACTTTAAAGCCATTCTTGTGCTGGGAAGCTACTTGGTACTGGAAACAAAAATTAAGCTACAGTATAAAAAAATGACAGATGTACATGAGTCTAGAACCATCCCAAGGAGCAACCATCAAGCTACGGGAGCTGCTGGGCCCGGGAGACTGTGAGCAACAGGATATGTTGTCAGCTAAATTGAAGTTCCTTTTACACAGAAAAACGCCTTCTTCACCTCCTTGCAGGTTTGTGTCTGTTGCTGCTGGCAGGGCAGCGTGTCCCAGGGCTGACAGGGAATGGGGCATGGGGCTTGGGCTCTTCTTGCACCCTCGGGAGCAGGGGTACGGCACCCAGCATGGCCTCAGGAGAGCCCAGGCCTGGACTTTAGGAAGGACTGGAAGGGATTCACCAACCTGCCAGAACCACAGGCAGACCATGGGGTGCTTGGGATGGGGGACAGCACGCTGATGGGGAGTGGGACTTGGGGCAAAGCAAAGCTGGAGGCTGACTGGTCACCTTCAGGTGAAGATGGGAGTGCTTGCTTATCCCTCAGAGCCCCACAAAACAGGGAAGCAAGGAAGAGAGGAGAAGAGGAGGGATGGGAAAAAAAAAAAAAAAAGAAAGAAAAGAGAAGACCAAAGAGGGGAAAAAGACAGGAAAAACCCAACTCACATCCTGGAAGAGATCTAAAGGGGCAGCGACAGCTTTCTGCTCCTCCAGGTACGACGCCCAAGACCAGCCTTCTTTCTTCTCCTCGCTGGCACCTGAGCGCAGCACAAACGCACACACAAGAGGCGCTGCTGAGGGTCCGCTCCAGCCCCAGTACCTGCCTGCCTCAGGGCAGGTGAGCGCGTGGGTCCTGCTGGGGCCACATCCCACTCTCACGCACAGTCCTGCGTTCCTGCAGAGCTGAGCACTGTCCTACCAAAGCCCCTTCTCCAACAAAACTAGCCAGCTGTCCAAGGATGGACAGAGACAAAAGGTCTCTCTCTCTCTCACAAGTCCCTGTGACCAAAATGTCTTTAGTCACTGTACAACACTTTCGGAAGGCATGCAAGGCCCCTGAAGAACAAGCCATCTTGTGCAAAAACAACAGGATACCTGTGCAACCAGTCCTCCAGCCAGTACATCCAAATTGGCCACAGAGCTGACAGATTTGGGACAGCCAGCACGATCCATCTAGACATCTGGAAGCTCCCAGACATCAAACCAGCAGCACGTTCACCTCCCACTTCCACTCCGGAGGTACCACCTCTGCTATCCTCTGCTCTGAGACATTCAGCTGAGTACCCCTCAGCACACCAGGACCACTCTGATGCCGTAGAGATGCATTTACCCTTATAACATTCATTTAAAGAAGACAGCATTGTCTTTGTAGGCAGGGAGGCGACCCTTCATGATGTCAACCCCTTGAGGAAGTCCACGGAGACCTTGTCCAAGGCACAGAAGATACAACCCAAGTTTCTTGCCCTCTATCTACTTTTTCTCCCTGCTTCAAAGCGCCTGAACAGACTCCAGGAGTGCAGTCCTTAGTCCAGCACTAAGTAATTCACATTTGCAGGTCAGCCTTGGCAGACTGTCTTCTGTAGGACAGGCCAGAAATGCAGGAGGAAGACAGACCTATTCCTTCCTCCCTTGGGCTTAGAGGCAGTGGAGACAGAAAAAATGGGAACTTGAAGATGAAATTAAAGCAGAGCTTCGGTGAGCAAGGTTACTAACACAGGTACTTCATTTAAGACATTATTAAGACAAATACCATTATGACTGTTTAGGACAGAAAAAAGCAGCAAAATGTGTTCAGGGAATCCCTAAGTACAGATTCTATGCTTCTGGGGAATGATGAATACACCCAGAGACAGAGTGTATACCTACTCTGCTGCACTGAAGTATCCAGGTTTGTCTACTGATGTACTTCTAAAATAGGAGAAAATCAAATGTTGAAAGTAACAAGGTTCAGCACTGCTTACTTGTAAGCAGCAGGGAAGATTACATGTTCAGAGCTCATACCATAGAGAAAAGGACCTGGCAAGCAAATCTGACCTCTCTTTTCAATAGTGTTTAACTTAGCGTAAAATCAGGGGAGTATGGAGGGGAGTATGAAGCTGGAACAGTTTCATTATAAAATGACTTTAACTATTACTTTTCACTATTCAAATAAACTTTTTTTCCACTCTAGGGAGACAAAAAAAAAAAAAAAAAAAAAAAAAAAAGCAACACTGCATCTTTCAGCTTGTCTAATTTCCCTCAGTGCCAACAGCTCTGTGTTTGAGTTTTCCTCTGATTTGGTCCAGGAATAGATCCCTGTGATGATCTATGAGACAACCCCAGATCACTTGGTTCCAGAGGCACCAGACCTAAAAGAGCAGCTCCCAAACTTGTGAGCTCCTGATCACAAGAGAGAAGTTCCCTGTGAGACCATCCAAAGGGAAAGCCCAACATGGCACAGAGTCGCATTACTGCTCAGGACAGCACCTCTTAGAGCACAGCATCCACAAGAGAGGGTAGATTCCCAAAGGGAGGAACCAGAAAGCACTCCACAGTACGGCACAGCTCCTGAAGAAGACAGCCATAGCTGTAAGGGTGCGCCCGTCCCATGAGGAGAAAGAGAGGAAAGGAGAGAAATGAGAAGAGACAGAGAGAGCAGGATCAAGCAAGCAGAGTTTACAAGCCTTTGGGAACATGTACCAGTGTATGGAATTGGGTGCTTGACTCTGCTGCAGCACCAAAATGAAGGCCCAGACCCGCAGGACCACAGCAGGACCCCTCAGCCTCTGCCACACAGCTCCGTTCCCAGCCACGCAGATGTGCCAGAAGATTGCTCACCCCACCGCCACCTGGCCCCTCCGTACCGTGCTGGCTCCCATTCCATGTGTCAGCCTCCAGATTGCTGATGGCAGAGTCTCCCACAGAGTTCTTCCTCTCTTCCTGCTTTTCCTCCTAGACACAAGAGCAGAATAAACTGCTGGAGATCTGGATTCCTGAGCAGAGGTTTGTGCAACGTGTTGTACACTCATGCCAGCACCAAGGACCATAATGGGCCTCCAACGTCTATGATTTGACTGGTACTTGGCCCAGAAATGGGAAGCCAACAGAATCTGATGATGGGAACCCCATGGGGAAATATTGGTACTGTGTGGTAGCAATCACACCTAGTATGGATCAGCTATAGTCCGGGCTGGCAAGGAGAGCTTCTTTGCCTTGTCAGAGTCACTCCCCCTTCTCCAGGACATATATCACACATATAGGTGCCCTCTTCAACACTTCTACTTTTGAGCGGCTTAGACTCAAGAGAGTAGCTGAGAGCATTCAGTACCTACAGCCCAATCAGGATGTGTTCAACACTGCACAGTCTGAGGCACTCAGCTGCCAAACAGCCAGCCAAGTGTCTAGAAGCCATGATGCTCCACACATTCAAGTCTTTTGGGCATTAACAGCTTCTGGCTACCCCTTCAACATATAGTTGACATGGCACTGAAAAGCACTGATGAGAGCTACACATCAACAGGGCATACAAAGGTGGCCCAGGAGCCACCCTTGACATTGGCATGGGCATACATATGCTCTTCCTGCTCTCTTCTTACCATTTGCTCAGATTCATATTCTTCCTCTGAAGGGCTCTGGTAGTCCTTCCTCTTTCTTTTCTTAACAGGCTTGAGGATTTCAGTGGTGTTGGTGCTGCTGGCAGAGTTTTCCACAATGACAGACCTGCGTAGAGGAAGGAAAAGTAAAACACTGTGGCACAATACATGGCAGTGACTGGGGTGTTGCTAAGGGAGTCATTGCTGGAGAATCACTGTCATCCCATTTCCTTCTCACACACCTCCCATCCCTCCTGACTTACGTACGCACTCCTCCTAGTGACAAAGTTGGCAAGAGGCTAGAACCAGGATACAAACAAGAACCATCCTCATGCACTGTGTCAGAAACCTGAACCTAGGGATGGATCAAAAGTGATCCAGTTTTGTAGCAGGGCTCTAACCTACATCAGTCACACAGATGCTAGAAAACCAGTCCTGGGAGCCACATGTCAGTAAGCAGAGGGGCTGGAAATGCCCTTGTGACCCACGCTTCCCACTGCTGCCCACTGCAGCAGCCTCCTGTAGCAGTCCTGCCCCAACAGATGCACGCAATTTGTGAGGCCACTTGCACCTCCTGTTGCCTCCTGGAACAAGTTTTCATCTACCCCACATTGTATACCCAGGACACCGTACCTACAGGAGAGAGGAAACGAGTGAGGTCCCTAGCACATGCCAGAGACAGATGCACTTGCATCTCTTGCTGGAGCATACAGACCAGGGGGGAGAGGGCAGATGGATGGATTTGGCTCTGCATGGAGCAGACTCCCCTTCCTTTACCTTTCTTTGAACTGCTGGTGACAGTGCTCGCTGCAGAAGCCCCTGCCTTCGCGGGCTCCATCTGACACGTGTCTCCGGCCACATGTGTCACAGTGGCACATGCTTTCAGGTGTTGGCAGCTTGGGCTGCTCTGACACATCTGAGTTGGAGAGAAGAGGAGTAGTGAGGGCCAAGGAGCAGCAAAGGAAGGAGAGCAGGAAGCAGAAAATATTTGCCTTGCTTATGTCCTAAGCCAGACAGCACCTACAGAGTGATGTTACCCACACCAGAAGTACCACAGTGGTGCCCTTACCCTGAGCAGGAGTAGGATTGTCCCTGCTAGTTGGTGCCACCTCTGAGTCCCCATCTTTCTCTGTGTGGCCCTCCTTTATAGCTTCCAATGGAGGCATCTTATTAGCACTCACCACCTTCAGTGTCCCATATTCATTTATTCGAAACTATGACATTAAACCAAAAAACAGAAGGAAAAATATTAACAAGGAGGATAGAAATGTAACTTGAAAGCTAGTGAGTGCATGGGAATTCTGAGAATGACAGGGACATGGTTTGGTGATTAGTGTATCCAAAAAGAGGACAGCTCTTCCAGTGATGGGGGTGAGCACAGCTCTGAAGTCACCTGTGCTGCAGCTCCTGAAGGCAGTCTCTGCTGGCTGCTGAGCCTGCCAGGCTGGTGCACTGCAGGACAATATATGGCTCAAGGAGGGAAGGAACACAGGAGAGGCTCCAGTCCTAGCCCTCCTCCACCTTCTGTCTGCACTTGGGTGCAATCAGCACCAGTTGGTAGCACTGATCAGGCAAGCATGATATGGTGCCCTAGGGTTGAATAGAAGCCGAGAAATACATCCACTTTGTGCAAGCTCCTTCATGCTACTCAGTAGCCTCAGCACACTTACAGGTACCTGCTGTCTGATGAGTGCCAGGCTGCTGTTTCCAGGATGAGTGCAGGAGTTTGTTGAGAACCAACACCACAGCACAGCTTGGAAAGCAAAAATGTCCTGCACAGCAAGTAGGGGCATCCTTTTGCCTCCCCACACAGGGCAGGCCTGCTGCAGCCCCACACACTCTGTGCATGTGCTCTCCACTAAGCGCACAACATAGTGCAAGGTGGAGGTAGGGATGGGGCACAAGCAACCTTACAGAATGGCAACAGCTGAGGGATTCTCTAGCTGGGCCATGGGTACTTCCAGGACCCCACGTCACATTCCAGTGGTCCCAGCCTGGCACAGGGGAGAGGAGGGCAAGTGTAGTGGCCCTTAGTTACACTTACTCGCAGGTTACTTCCAGGCAAAGTAGCCACCCCATCCTTCCACTCAAGCACACGGACTGTGTTGCAGGTCTGCACCCCGCTGATCTGGGGGATGACAGTAGCTGTGACGGGTTCACTCCCTGCTCCCCTCTCTGCCCTCTCGGCCCCTGTGCTTCTCTGTGGCTCCCTCGGGAATCGCTGGATTTCTAAGGTGCTTGCAGGAAGGTTGATGGTAGTGGCAGTTGCTTAAAAGGGGAAAAAAAGAAATAACCAACCAGAGACATACATGGAACACTTTACTGATGCAAACAAGTCTTAAAAGAACCGCAGTGGCCTTAGACAGCACAAAATGATAGAGTGGGCATAATCTTCCTGCCAAGGGCTCAGTGTTGTGGTCTAAAGTACTCATACGCAGGCAGCAGGACCCAACAGGATCTGCAGCCAGGGATGGCTGGTATTAGGAGGTGGCACCCACACTATCCACATTCAGGGGTTCTTAATTCAGCCTAACCTCAGCCTGTTCCCATGACCAGAATGCTGCCACCTGCTGTGGCAGGATTGTGCCTGTGAGCTCCTGGATTGCACAATGAATGCACTATATAATCCAGGGCCTTTCCACAGTGGGAAGTGAGACATCAGGAGCAGGAACAACTTCTCACCTAATGCACATCCTCCTGAAAGACGCTGGTCAGCTGGGCCAGACAGACCAAGCATTCAGGCACACTGCACTGCACTGGCACAGAACCCTAGAGACCATTGCTTCAGTTCAAAAGTTAAGAGGTTTTGATCAGCCACAAACTATCCAAGTGATGTAAGATAGCCACAGAGGACCTCTAAGACAGTAACAGCAGCACGGCTTTGCCTCCCAAGGTTTGTATGCACAGACATACAAGAAGTGTGAGAGGTATCGATGTGTAGTGAGAAAGCTGAGGAACTACCTGTTAGACAGAACAATCCCACATACCTGGTATGATGAAGGCAGTTGTTGGCAGGTGAGTGCTCTGCACAGTGCTCTCAGTGGTGACCACATGGACACTGACCTCCCCAGCAGCATTCCCCTTTGTGCTTCTCACAACCTCCATCTCTGCTCTGCTTTCCATTACCTTGCGTGGGCACAGACCAAGACACTGGAAGCCAGCAAGAAATAAATCAAGTTGGTAGTACAAACACAAGGGAGTGAGAAAGAGACAGTGGAGGATGGTCCCTCCCTTTCCACCATCTCCCAGCAGACACCCCTGTAAGATATATTAAAGGTCAATAGAGTAGGTCATGAGAGTAGAGAATGAAAGCCACAGCTGGTACCAACATGACTTAGTAAAGTAAAATGTTGTGAGATCACAGCACAGACTCTGTGAACACCAAAGAGCTTTTCTTACCTGGCACCACCAGAAGATGGTATGAGCACAGCAGGTCCACCACAATCAAGGGCTGCTCCTGGCTCCGCTCTGGTCCTATACCACTCAGATGCAGACCGTGACTGAGATTTGGCAAACCCTGCCCTGGAAAAGAAAGAGGTCCCTGAAGTTCATCTTTCAGTTCTCCATCTGTGCAGTGATTCTTGATTTTCTTCTAACTGGCTATTAGAATTTCACAAACAACATGGCTTAATCAGGAGGAAGGCATGAAGTTTATTGCATGCAACTGAGTTTCTCACAGATCAGTGATGTTTGACCTGTTTAGCTGTGAATTTCAAGGAGTAGGCAAGAGGGGGTCTGAGAGCCCTGAGAGCACTGCTGTACCTTACTGACCCTGACCAGGCTCAGCCGGGACCCCCACGAATGGGCCCAGGAGCCCCATTTCAGCACAGCCTCTGCCCATGCCATGCTTTAGCAGTGCTGGTGTCCAGCCCTGCTGATCTAGAGCATGGCTTGACTTCAGGTTTGTATGGCAGTCATGGGACCTCACCTGCAGATGTGTCTCCTGGTTGATTTCGCACCTTGCCTCGTAATCTGGGTTCTCACCTGACCTGGCTACAAGGGCTGGGTCCCTACTCCCTTTCCTGGGTAGAAGAGGCCAGGTCCCAGCCAGCAGGCACTGCCCTGCCAACCACCTCACCCATGTCTTAGGGCAGCAGCTGGCCCTGCTGTTCCCTGGAGGACAGGACAGGATCCACACACAGGTGTCTCCAGACCAGGCTCTGTCTGCAAAGGGGGAGCAAGAACAGCATTATCACCCAGTGATGCGTTCACAGAAGATCTCTCCATGCCTATTGAAAATGATGGTCTAGATGTACCAGACTGCTGGAAACTGCGGGCACTGGGCCAGAGGATTTTGGACTTTCCCTGTGTCCTGCACCCTCCCTGAAGCACCAGCCAGCTGCCCTTGGAGATGGGATGGAGGCAAGACTGCTCTAGGCGCTGATCTATGGGACTGTGCCCATGTCTTGGTTGCTTCTGATGCAACCTGAATTTGAAAGAAAAGACAAATGTGTAGGAAAGGGGATCATTTCACTGAAGGTCCAGTAAATATGAATATTGCTACATAAGGCAACATCTGGAATTTTATACCCTGAGACAAAGGTGTTACAACCAGAGGGTAAAGAGTGGGCTGGTGTATTCATGTTAGATTTACTTCAACCTTTCTCTTGCAGTGCTGTCAGATTTGTGATCAGAAATATCTCATGTTCAACTGACAGAAGGCACTGACCTTTCATACCTTCCAGGTCCAATGACAGAAGGACATTATTATCTGAAGAACTGAAGGAACTGAGTAACTCAACTGGACACCTTGCTCCAGCTGAAAGCCAAAATGTACTTGGCACCCAATCTGGCCTTGCTGCTTCCAAATACCTACCAGAAACCTGTCTGCTTTTCTAGCCATTTAAATCCGGTATTTATCCTTGATTAGTCACTTGGGCCCAATGTTTCATGGACTGATGTTTCATTTTGTGTCAGTTGTTGGCTTTTTTTAATGATTATTATTTGAATAGAACTTGGGACTGAAAATGACTAGAATAAAAATAACTAGTTCCAGTGCTGGGTGATACACAAACTCAACTCTGTACAGCAGTCTATTACACTGCCAGCATTTTGGTTGGAATACAGTTAATTTTCTTTGTAGAGGCTCACACAATGCTGTGTTTTGGATTTTTGATGAAAATGATGGTAATAGCATGCTAATGTTTTCAGTTGTTGCAGAACAGTGCTTACACTGAGTCAAGGACTTAGCTTCTCACGCTGTCCTGCCGACTGGGAGGGGGCGCAGCCAGGACAGCTGGCCCAAACTGACAAAGAGATATTCCAACCAAATGATGTCGTGGTCAGCAATACAAACTGGGTAAAGAAGGAGGAAGTGTGGAGATATTCAGAGTGATGGCATTTGTCTTCCCAAGGAACCCTTACATGTGGGGAGCCCTGCTCTCCTTGGGGTGGCTGAACACCTGCCTGCCAGTGGGAAGCAGCAAATGGATTCCTTGTTCGGCTTTGCTGGTGCATGTGGCTTCTGCTTTACCTCACACACCACCTTTATCTCAAGCCATGTTCTTGCACTTTTCCTTCTCTGATTCCCTCCCTCATCCCACCTGGGTGAGTGAGTGGCTGAGTGGTGCTGAGCTGCCTGTTCAGGTTACACCACAAGAGTTGGTTTTGGTGTCCAACATGGCACCCTGAGAGTTCAAGATGATGACAGATTTGCTTGCAGTGGGGAGTATGCTAGACAAAATTTATAGATATTACAGCTGTTTAGCTTCTAACCAGCAGGCTCCTGTGCTTGTTGCTGGGCTTGCTTGCTTTAATGTGTGTAGAATGCAGTGTTTGTTAGGGGCTGCTTTTGTTTCTGCCATTTCCTCTACTCTTTATCATTGTGCTTTGCCGTACCTAGGTGCACTCTGACAACAGCCGCACCTTGAGTACTGTGTTCAGTTTTGGGCCCCTCGCTACAAGAAGGACATCGAGGTGCTTGAGCGGGTCCAAAGAAGGGCGACGAAGCTGGTGAGGGGCCTGGAGAACAAGTCCTACGAGGAGCGGCTGAA